>NW_010177937.1:24436-49075 GCF_000695765.1 Mesitornis unicolor | reverse complement strand
CGGTCCCAGAGCGCGGCCCCGATAGTCGAGCGGTTGCAGGGCTCCGCGTTTGCGAGGGGGAGAGCCGTTCATACGGTCGCTTACCCCGCTGCATTGATACCTGCCGGCTGCATTGATTTGATGGGGCATGATGCTGCTCCCCTGAGGGCTTTTGCAGTCATTTTTTACCCCTTTTTAACATTTTTTTTTCCTGATTACTAACTCTGGGAGAATTCTGTTAAATAATTTCAAAATGAAATGGTGGTCTCAAGCTCTTTGGTTTGCTGTCTACTTCTAGATCACTTTTTGTGAGCTGGTGGTGTTGAAGCTGAATGAATGGAACAGTTAGGGCAGATAGGAAACTTGCATTTCATGCTCTCCACAAACAGCGCTGTGTCTCTGAAGTGATCTGGAATCCCTGCAGCCCTGTGTCCTGAGAGGCTCTGAGGAACTCTGAAGGTAAAAAAAAATAGGTTTGATAGCATTCCTTCCTAACCCTTGGTTACACTGAGTATTTAAAGGAGAATCCTGTTCAGTACTCTTGCCAGCCTTCTTCCCACATTTACACCTTCTTTTAGGCCATCTGCCTGTTCTGCTTTCCCAAAGAGCAGGTGTATTGCTAGCAAACACAGTCTTACTCTTTTGTGATGTGAAGTAAAACAAGTTTCCTACATGTGGTGTCCTGCTGTTGGCTCAGGAGAGTGATTGCTGTAACAGGATAAAAATATGCATGTTGTTGTATTCCCTTCTGCCATGGTACAGTAACTTCTTAAAATGCTAATCCATTCTCCAGTCTTAGAGTTGATTTTTTTTTCCCAGTAACTTCATTTTGTGCTGTTCTGTGGTGTTTGTTTTTCTTTTCAACTCTCCTGACTCGCCTTTTTTTCTCCTCCCATCTGTGAAGTGCATGCATCTAGTAATTCCCTTGAATGTTGCTGCTAGTTTGGCCTTCGCCTTCTCTTTTATGAGCTGATGCTTTGACATTTTTACGTGTCTCACTTCTTTCAAAAATATGTATAATACTCTGTGAAGCACTTCTACTTGAGTACCTGTTTACTACTGCCTTGTGTTGTCTTATATTCATTGCATATCTTAGTTTCAGCCATAACTTAATTGAAATAGCTTCTGCTGTTAGAATAAAATGTGCTGGCAGTGCCATACGAGCATACCTTTTGTGAAAACAATGAAGATTCTTGCTGACAGCCTATAAAGGCAAAGTATTTCTATTATCAGTCTTTGTCTTTATAATTAACATTAGCATCAGTAACATACCTCCTACCTATTTTTCTGTGTAGAACCTTTTGCACAGTGTGGCACGATCTCATAAACATGCAATGTCTTTCTTGGTGGTCTTTTCTGGTAACTCTTTCTTACTGACTGTGCTTACTACTCCCATTGAGCCCTGCTTGGGGATGGTTCACTGTCTTGTCCATATTGAAAATTCAACTGTGTTCTCACTGGGACAAATGCAACACCCACTAGATTGTGGCGACTGTAGCTACCTCAGTTGTTTCTACCTATCCCCAAAGCTGTGCATCACAAGGATTGAATGTCAGTAGATAGCTGTGTCCCTTCTACCAAGTGGGTAATGAACATTGGACAGTGCTTTAATTTACTGTTTGATGTTTAACACTTAATTCTGCTTGTGAACTGCTCTTGGTTGGCAGCTGATGCCAGCTCTGCGAAGTCCACTGTATGTCAGTGCACAGAAAGCTGGTTAGAAGTGTGTGGTTGCGTTTTAATGACGCTCTGGTAGGATTATTTCCACCATCAGTGTTCTGCACCTGACAGCAGGGATGTTGTATCTGAAAGTTAGAGTTTTTGAGCCAGTTGTTTATGTTAGGTACAAAGTTGATAGGACATTATTGTAAGCATTTATATTAAAAGTCAATGGCAACAAGCCAGTGGCCCAATAATGTTCTGCTTGTGTTCTTTTTCACCTGACACTGCTCTGAGGATGGAGCTTGTAGGTTCTTGTGATTCCTCTTTCCAGAGAGAGCCCTTTCTAAAGAGAGGAGTCTGTTGTAGAGGCTTCCTCTTGCTGTGAGTGTTACTCTAATAGAGCGGAAAATCCAGACCAGCCTGCTCGCCAGCCTGTTCTGCTGCTTGCTCTGAGGGTGAGTTCCCAGAGGATCTGCTCTGCCCTGAGCTCAGTGGGGCAGCAGAGAGGCAACACAGCCTTAGACTTGGAGGTGCCACTTGCCCTGTCTGCTCTGTTAGAAGTTTGTGAAGGGGAGGGGATCCCTCAGTGAACTCAGTGGGGATGAACAGCGAGGTCAGCCCTTTGCGACAACATGTTCTCTCTCTAGTCTGCTCATCCAGTGTCCTGTGTACCTCGAGCTGGCTGCTGGGGTATTGAAGGAGAATGGAACTATGTAACCAAGAATTAAACACTGCACAGAGTATTTGCTTTCAAATACTGAGTTTGATTTTATGTCTTCTAGATAAATAAGCCTAGATACAATGCTTTCTCCCTGTCAGTATTTGTCCTTACTTATAAAAGTTCACAGCTTGTGGATTATTGTTTAAGTACAATTGTGGTATGCTAACTTTGCGGTATTTTAAATGGATGCTGCTTGTTAGTTCACCAAAAATCAGTTCTGTTCGTACATATTGCTAAGGATGGAGTTAAATGAGACATACTGTCTGTAATATCCCTAGTATGGGTACACATAATTTCTCCTCCCCAGCCCTGTTAGCCAGTGTCAACCAAACAGAGGAGCAGATGGGAGAGAAAAGAAATAAGAATGGCATCGTTAGCAGCAAATACTGGTGCCTTTGAAACTCCATGTTTTAATTTGCACCTTTTTTCATAGTACAGAATTTCTTATTTGCAGATCTGACTTCAGTGCTCATGTTTTTCCTTGTGAATGTTGTGTTTTAAGGCATTTGCTGTTTCCAGTTGCGGTTCATTCAGTTGCAAAGAAGCTATACCAAAATATTTTGATCAAAGTATGTGGGAGTAGGGAGTAGAACAAGTAATAGACAAGAGCTGATTAGATAATAACTCATGTAACCAGACTAGCTCTGGTTCAACTTCAATTGATTTTTTTTTTTGCAAGTGCATCAAGCCTGATTTATCATAATCCATAGATTTAATCAAGCATAGAAAACACAAGAGCACGACAGGCATCCGAGAGTCGTCTGACGTTTTGCTCTACTTGGAGAACATTCCATATATTAGCAATCAATTACTCATTAAATCACATGTCATAAGCAGAAGCATGTGTGGTATTTATATTTTCCTGTATCTCCTTTGACCCTGAATTTATGCCATTTGTGAGCATGACCCTGCGAAGGGGGGCATAAGTGAACCCTAATACAGGGAGCCGGAGCAGGGTTCTAATGCCAGTGCATGAAGGTGTTTCAGTTTTGGAAGCCCTTGTCATCTTGTTCCCATGGAACAGGCCACCCCCCTGTACTGTTTTGGTTCTTCAGAAACATCATTGTATGTATTGTGGCATTATTGCAGCATCTGTCATAATTTCCAATAATTTCAGTCTTCATGTTCTGTCTCTAGTGCCCAGGTACATTCCTGTGCTTCCCTGCAGGTGTTCCGGCACCTTGGCATGCATGCCCTTTGTGAACAGTCTGAAGAAGCTTTTTTTGGCATGCTTGTGGTTCTTATTGTTGCTGTAAACACAAGCTTTGAAAGCCGTATGGGATGGCAAGCTAAAAATAACTTCTACCCTTGGTAATCTCTTAAGGAAAGATAAGTCATCTGCCTGGGCACTCTGGATGGATTCTCTGCAGTTCCCTACAATCAAGACCACAAATGGCAGTAAGCTGTGCCATCTGCTTTGGGGACACAAACCAGAGTTGCTATCGCAGATTGAGAGCAGCTAGTGCAGCCGGGCTGAGAGAAGAGCAGTATCCATGCCTTGAACTCACAGATCTTGTACTGTAGACTAGTTCAGTGTTCCTTTGATTCCAGCAAGTTGGAAAGAAAGGCATGCACATCCTATGGGGATGTCGTGCAAGAGGAATGATTTCACGAGTTTGATACTGCTAGGATAACTTTGCGTTTACTATTGGGAGAGTTACTCACTTGGCCCTCTTTCCTTACAGCAGCAAGGGCGCAATGATGGATAACCGCTTTGCTACAGCACTAGTCATTGCCTGTGTTCTCAGCCTCATCTCCACCATCTACATGGCTGCTTCCATTGGCACCGACTTTTGGTACGAATACCACACCCTGTCCCCAGCTGAGAATGTTAGTGAAGCTGGTAGGAGCATCTGGGAGGAATTTGTCAGCGAAGAGGCAGATGAGAAGACCTACACAGATGCGCTTTTCCGGTGCAACGGCACGGTTGGATTGTGGCGGAGGTGTATCACTGTACCCAAAAACTCCCACTGGTACAGCCCACCAGGTATCTCTGGAGCAATTAACTCTTCCCTAGCTTGCCTGGGGCGGTATGTGCAAACTTCCTCACAGCATATTCATACTACTTCATTCCTCCAGAATGCTTATTTCTAGCTTGTGTGTTTTGGTTTATTTTCTTTTTTAATAAAGACAGACTACACTTTTAAAGAATCAAAAGACTAATTGGTCTGTGGCTGTTAGTGCTACAGACTCTGGATTTCACACGTGATACTTGATCTAAATTTGATCTAGTATAACTTGATTTTCTTTTGCATTGGCTGTCCAACTGGGGATACAGTTATAGTTGCTTTGCCAGTTACTGTCTTTTTTAGGAGAGGTGCTGGGATTCAGCTATGGAATAAAGATACTACTTTATCAAGGGGCACTCACTCCTTTTAGCTAGTTGTTCATTTTGCTCGCATGTCACAAACGTCCCACTGTTGCATCGGCACATTTTTGCTTTCTTGTACCATAGCGCTGGGTATAGAATGAAATATTTGTATTCTTTTTCACAATGGTTGGGGGCTAAAAAAGTGTGTGGCGAGCAGTGACTGTAATTGCTTCAAAGTAGATTTTGGACACGTACTGTGTGTATGAAGCCCTTCAATTTGAACCCTCTTAAAAAAATGTACTCTCAAACACTTCTGGAGGAAAACTATCCCATTTTTGATTGAAGTGTTTAGTTCAATACTACATTCTGCGCATGAAGATGAGCACAGCTTAGTTAGAGGACTCTGAATACGAGGATATATAACAACAGAATTGAGCATTGTATGCCACATTTCTTTCCCAATCTGTCAAGCATGGCACATTTATCTGTGGATAGCCCAGGTAAGTTTGAAGATTCTGCATGTTTGAATGCTGTCCCTCATTGTAGTAACTAGGTTATGACAACTACATTATGCTAAGGCATCCTACAATTCTGCTTCGAGAGGTAATTTTTTCTCTCAAATGGAACTTGGCGGAGCTTCCCAGCTGAAATGATTGGGAATGAAGGAATTGAAAAGGGGGTAGGGGAAGGCACCTAATTTTTTTTCTTTTGTTTTTTCCCCCACAGAAACTGATATGACTACAAATTGCATCAGTTTTTCCCTCTCTGATCAGTTTATGGAAAAGTATGTAGAGCCTGGAAATCACAATAGCGGCCCAGATCTGAATCGGACTTGTAAGTGTCTTTTCACTTCTGGCAGGTAAACAAGTAGGATAAAAAAAAAGTTTCTCAAATACAGTCACTAGTGAGAAAGACATTTATCTCTTGCTCTGCATTTATTGTTTGGTTGGTTTTTTTACAGTACCACAGGTCAAAGTTTAAAAGAAAGATGTCTTTGCAAATATTTTGCCCATGAATGCAGTACAGGAATTTGGAGGTTAACAAATGAAGTTCCTCCTGCTTCAGTGTGGAGTCTTTGGTCCTTTTTAGCTATGTGTGTAGAATGTCTGATGAAGCAGAAGCAGCATGGATAGAAGGGAATATAAGACAGTGGGAAAAGATCAGTTTCTAGCACATCTTCAACAACTTTGTATCGTATTTTTTTCATATGCAGATCTCTGGCGACTGCAGTTTCTCCTGCCCTTTGTCAGCCTCGGCCTCATGTGCTTTGGGGCTCTGATTGGGCTCTGTGCTTGTGCCTGTCGCAGCCTTTACCCTGCCATTGCCACTGGAGTCCTCCATTTCCTAGCAGGTAGGTCTCCTGCCATCTACCTCTTCCAGAAGCTCGTAGCAACAGCCAGAGCACTTCAACAGTGAGCTCATTGTGCTTTACTGCTTTCTTCCCCAGGGCTTTGTACGCTGGGCCTGGTTGGCTGCTATGTAGCTGGGATTGAGCTGCTCCATAAGAAGCTGCCGCTGCCTAAAGATGTGAGGGGTGAATTCGGCTGGTCCTTCTGCCTGGCCTGTGTCTCGGCACCTTTGCAGTTTATGGCAGCTGCTCTTTTCATCTGGGCGGCTCGCACCAACAGAAAGGAATTCACTCTCTTGAAAGCATACCGTGTAGCATAAGTGCTGCTACCAGAGTATTGGATTTCCACGTTATAGCCTCTTCTCCTGCCAACCCTTACTATTTTTTTTTTCTTTTAGAGTTTTACCTTGTACTGCATGCTTCTTGCCAGTTGAGGCAATTAGCCTGCAGGCCCTGAAGACAAAGACCTCTGGGCTAAATGGCCAAACTCTGCCAGAAGTCTGCAGAACTTGAACAGGTTTTTAAATATTTTTTTTTAAGGATTATGATGATTTTTTTAAACTTCGTTTGGTTTTTGAGTATCTTCTCGATTAGGTGTACATGCCCCTTCCTAATTTTATTACCCTGTCAGCCTGGAGGAAATAGGATTGGTGGCGTGATGTGGAAGAGAGATAGGAAAACAAAAGGTACAGGTTGACAAGAATAGGAACCTCAGTGCACAAACAATAAATAATTGGGAGCTATTTACTGTGTGCCCCAAGCAGGCAGTACCTACAGAGAGTATCTTAGAGTCATGGCGTAACTTGGAAACCTCTGTTACGGAAATACTGTAGCTAAATCAGTCTCACAGCTTAGCTTTGGGTCTCTTATTCTCACTGGTTTGCTACTTTCTGTGGCCTCTACCCAAGCCGATGCAGGCAGAACAGCCAGCAGTGGGAGTGCCTGCCTAGCACACCATCCTGAACACAGACTCTGTGCTTGCTTTTGCCAAGGAACAGGAGAAGTTGCCCCATGTGAAGCTTTGTGCTGCTCTAGCTACACTGCTTCCAGGACCCAGGCTAGTTTGGTATCTACACTACGTGTGATTGTGCACTCTAATCTTAACTTGTGGTGCTTTGGCTTGCTGTGAAATAAGGCTTTCTTCCCTCTTGTTGTGTTGAAAATGACCCCTCATGAGTTTGTTGATTTTAATTTGGTTTAGTGTATGTGTGTATATGTACATATATAAACTTAACTTTTTTTAAAGCTCACCTATTTATCCTATCTAGCACACAACAGGGTTTTTTTAAAAAGGTGCTGCTCTTTTCCCATCTTGTCCCAAACCTATTGTTTAAATGAAATAATAATAAAAAAAGCTCTGAAATTTTCAGCATTCCATTAATCTGATGGGGGAGGGTGAGGGAATGGTCTGAAGTGAGTTTTACTTGGGGAAAGAAAAGCCAATGTCTAGATTGCTCTCTGTTTTCAGGGAAATGTCACCAGAAACAAAGATGTTAGATTTTTTTTTTCTTTTTTTAAATTAGATTCTTGGCCACCTTTGCATTTTTTCCTGCTCATCTTCTGCTACAGTGAGAATGAATGCCTCTTCTTCCCTCATCTAAAATGCTCTGAAGTGTGTTTTGGGAAAGGTGTTTGGGTTTTGTTGGTTGTTTTTTTTTCTGTTCTTTGTCACTTAAGGTTGGCACCAACTTATGTACCAGCTCACAAGTCTGTCTCTAGCAGTACTTAGTTCTGTGATTTAAGGCAATGACTTCTGAAAAGCTCTTTCCTGCCCACTAGCTTCATGTGTACTCAGCCAGCACCTGCTATCCAAAGAGAAATTCTGAAGTGTTAGCAGCTTGTCATCATTGTATCTTCGGCTGATTGTCCACCCTATCTGTGTGTTATTTCCTGCTTGAGTAGATTGTGTGTCTCAACAGAGGAAAGGTAACATCTTGAAGCTCCTATCTTATTTTTTTTTCCCATTTCACATTTCCTTGTGAATAGCTAGAATATTGTGCTATAGAGATTCTTTATAATCTGGTTTCTAATAGGAAAGGATCAAAAGTTTGTGTGTTTACTGCTAACTCTTCTTTTGCTCTAGAATGTTACTCTCACCATCTATTTTTATACAACTTTCAAAACTGCAGAGTGCAAAGTGAAGCCTTTGTTCAAGTTATGGCTGAGCTGTATGACAGTGGAAGAATGGATACTCTGTCACTGGAAGGCTGAATAGGTATCTGGATATGGCAATAAAAGCAATCTGCAGAATTACACTTCACAAGCACCTCTGCCGACGGATACATGCCAAACCTTTATACAAACCAATGACCCCTGAAAAAAATCTGACAGTGATAATGTGTTCCACTCCTCTCTCTCATCTTCCCTTCTAAAATTACCACTTTTAAAAATAACCATAAGGACAGTGTTTTATCTATTGATTGGGTTAGAGCAATGAGTGTCGGATGTCTCTGTGCTCCTTGCTTTCTGTGCGTAGGCAACGGTGAAGATGATAATTGATTTTTGCACAGGATCCAAGCATATCTACCTTGGGTTTTCCAAGGTGAGGATTTAAAATTTTCAAGGAAACTGTAACCTTTTGTTTAATGAAAAATAATTATTACTCAATCAGAATCCTCCTTAAAAAAAAAGTGATGTTTTTTAAAATATTATTCTTTCTTTTTCCAGCTTTCACAAGTTTTTCATCTGCCTCTTTTGGAGTGTCTCATACATTAAATGGTTTTAGAATATTATCTTTTTTAGATTGATTGCAAATAAGATAATCTTCTGTTGTGTTTTGTATCATCTGAGAAGAGGGAACTCTTATGTAACTTTTTAATGGACCTACTAATTACATTTGTAATTTGGACTAGTTCTTAGTATCAAACATGCATATTTTTTTTAAACTTGGAGTACCTATTAAAAATAAGATTGATCCAAACATGCTTAATAGTTGTTCAAAAAAGTCAATAATGAAGTGTTTCCAGAGCAGTTTGTTAGCAAGAACTCTTTCTGTCCCATGTAATGACCTACCATGTGTCTGTGGCTCCCTGCCAGTGTGCCCCATTGCGTTTCCATACCCACAAGCTCCGTGGTGGAGACTCAGTGTTAGCTGTAGGAGTCAGTGTCCTTCGCTCTGTCAGGTGAGTGATTTCTCAGCAGTGGCCAACTGTGATGTGATGTGCTGTAAGTATACTCTTGGGCTAAGTTCTGAATCAGTACTGCACTGAATGGTGAGGTTTTTCCTTCCTTTGAAGCCAAGTACAGCTTGTACCTTTAGCAAATTTGAATCTTTGGGAAATCTCTCTGCAGAGTCTGGTAGCAGACACTGTTGGCAAAGTGACCGTGGCAATACCTTTTTACATTAAATGATTTCTATGTAAATTCATTGAGAAACCTCCCTCATTATCAGAGGATTTACCTGTGACAAATGCATGTAAAGAGCATTAAAGCTGACCATCTGATACATGGATTTAATCGTTGCTGGAATCCTCCAGCTAATCACCAAACTGGTGTGTGTTCTGGAGCACTGGCTGTGGTTGAGAGCAGGAGAGAGCTGGAGTGGCAGTGCAGAGCGGGTGCTAATTTTCTGTGATGCCTCAGCTCTGCCAGAGCCTTCCTGCCTATGGGCAATGCTGATAGCAGACGCTGGAGAACTGGTTCCACAGCCTCTCTCGATCCTTCCTGGGTCTCAGCCCTGCGCTGTACCATGCTCCCTTACCACTGCCGATTCCCTAATTTGAACAAACTACTTGTGTAGGTGATTTTGCCACCCCTCCAACCCTCATTAAATTGCTTTGTTTGAGAAAGGGGTGGGGTTCTTCTTCACCAGAAATAAGCTGTTTTCTATGTGCTTCCTGGACTTCTTGTTTTGCAAACAAATCTCTTTTGTCTTCCACTCCAGTGACCCATTTAACTAGCTCACTTGGATTTGCATTTCGATGTTTACTTCCACTTAAAACAGCAGCAGCGGCCATGTAAAACCACAGCATCTCCCCACTGCTAGAGCTGCTTGGGTTCTCCAAAGGTCTTCAGGTTGTGGAAGGTGGTTAACCACCCGCAAATGATGAGGACATCGCAAACGGCATCAGTAGCTGGATGCTGCTGGAGGAGTTGCCCCTGCCTCCCAGTGCTGAACTGAGAGGTGAGGCAGGAGGAGCTGGTGAACAGGGCATGGGCTGCCGTGGGAAATGAGCGGTCCCTGACAGGGGGTGGCAAGCTCTGGAGCAGCTTCGCTGTCCTGCTGAGGCATTCACTGCAGGCCTGTTCAGGAGGGACAGCATGGAAAATAGATAAAGATTTCCCCTGCAGGCCTGGGGTTGAGAAGGAGCTGTAGCAGCCAGGGCTGTCTTCTGCGGGGAATACATGTTATGGGGAGAGGGAGCCAAACCTGTTCTGGAGCAGACAGGAGTGTTTCACCTTTGTGAGCTTACAGGAGTGTCATCACCTAGGTAATAGACTTGTTACTCCCTTCCTGTCGCCTCGATTCTTTCTCCCAGCTCCTGCACTGTTTCTCCCTGCTCCATTTTCTCATAGCCTCTTTTACCACAATAAATAAACTAGCTGCACACTTCAGAGGCACATTGTGCCATACTCAGAGGACCTTAAGTCTGTCCACGTCTCTGTCACACGCCCAGTTGGGTGCATCTGGAAACCCTAACGCCAGCTAATTGGAAATGCTAGGCACAGGAACTTTTGTTACAGCTAACTATGTCCCTGAACACCTTTAAAGCACTGGCACCCTGGGTGCTATTGGCTCTGCTTTGGCAGGTGCTCAGCTTATGGTTTAATTTCTCTGCATCCAGTGTTTACCTTAATTTGTAGTAATGGATTTACATAGTACAGTCTGCGCTAAAGGAGCTCTCGTTCCTGCCAGCTGTCTCCTTCTGTTACGCTCCCTACCCTGGGTCATCTTCACCCTAGGAGATGCCAGTAGGGAGCTGACAGATTCTTGATATTTCAGCATTGTTCATGTTCAACAAACTGGCAAGGAAACAGCGATCAATTGTTGAACAAAGTGAACAAAACCCCTGCACTGCCATCATGTGCAATGCAAAGATTCTGGTTTACAGGTAAAGACAGTTTGGGGGGAATTTTCCTCCCCTCCCATTTTTCAGGGGCTGCATCATATATTCAGCTCAGGTTTTTCCTTTATTGCCAGTAATTTTTAGATTAACTGCTAGAGTTTCTAAAAACTATTTGAGTCATCTTTGTCTTCTCGCTGAAAAGGAAGATTTTTCAACAAAGATGTCACTAATTTCAAGCTCCCCAACCCAAGGAAAAATCTTGAGAGTTACTTGAAGCAGTGAGAAATAGGTGGGACAAAGAAAGTCACTGACAATGAAGGCTTGGGAAGATGGATTTCAGAGATAGGTAATTTTTTTCTGTAGGTTTCCTTTTCTGGGGTGCAGTAACTTGGGAGCTGCATAAAAGATACAGGAAATAATTGATCTTCACTTGATCTTGTTCAGCCTCAGCTGCTGATGTTTGTTGGAGTTGTAGATAGTTGCGGGTATCCTGAGAGGAGTGGACAACACCTCTAGAAAGTTTAGAAACTGTAACCTACAAGACAGGGAGCGGTGGGGCCATTATGTAGAAGGAAGGACTCTTTTTGGTGAGGCCAGTAATGTTTTTTCACAGAAGGATTGATGCAGACAATGGCTAGTTGTTCTCCACATCCACTGCTGACAGGACAAGAGATAGCCAGCTTAGGTTGTAGTAAAGGAGAACTAAGGTGATGGACAGAAAAAACTCTTGGTCTAAGCATCCTTGATCCTGATCTAGATGATTATTTGTCCCTTCCAGCCCTACGCTATTTTATTCCTTGTTCAAACCACCTTCAGGAAAATTTCCACCTACACAAAGGCTCATCTGAAGTGTTATCGAGAGATGCCATTTCTGAGGGACTTTCTTGACTTATTCTGTCACAGGATTGCTGAAATACAAATGCTAGAAAAGGTAATTAAGCATGGACCCTCAAATGAGTATTGTGAAATCTAGTGAAGATCCAACTACTTGTTTTACCTGACAGACTGGCTCAAGATGTGTTCCAGAAAGTCGCTAATGTAGACTTTCCTAAAGTTTTCATTTATTGTATTTTTTTGAAGTGTATTTAGTTTGGGACTTACTTAATCTAGTTTCTGAGTGAGACAAGCCTGAGAAAACGATGATGTCTATGTATTTATGCATAATTATTGTCCTTCCTTCCCTTTTGGAATCTATTGGCCAGTTCAAACCAGAGTTGCTGAAATACTGTTTCTTACAAGTTTTCTGTAGAGAGGCCTCATAGAGGACAGAGATTCTGTTAGTGCCTCCACTGAATGAAACATCACCGCCTGAGTGCTTACTAAATGGAATAGTCCCTTGTTTAGATTACAGTTCATGATCATCTCACCCTTTTTTATTTTTTAATCATTGATGTCACTATTATACAATGGATGAGAGGCATTATGTATCAGGACTTCTTTAGGTGATTTTGCAAGGGATGAATGGAATGTATTGGTACTTGCTTCTCCTGGTTTTAGAACAAAAAGAAAAGACTAGCTTTGAACTCCTGCAGACACTTGAGTGATGCTGTGCAGATCTGGTCTGTAAAACTCGGTCTTGTATATATAGATAACTATTTTGAACCTTGGTGCAGCATTTCAAGGAAGTCAGTCACTCAGTATAATGAAGAATCACTTGCTGATTCACTCTTCACCATATATCTCACATTAGATTCCTGTCCCATTTACAGCATTTCCTGTAGGGGCAAAATCAGACTACACGTACCTATTGTTTGTAGACCAGAATTGCTGTCTTTTAGGCATTGATGAATTAGATCACATAGAGTGACATTAAAAAATTGTCGTAAATAGAAGGATAAAAAGCAGGTGTTTGATATGCAGTGAGACATCTTTTTGATGTTTTTTTGTGCTGAATCAGGCTGAAATGGAAGTGATCAAGGGAAAGCATCAGAAATAAGAGATGATAGGGAACTTGGCAAAAGCAAGGTTTGGAAAGTAAATCTGAACTGCAAATACTAAAGCTGATATTCCTTCTGGCCTTGCAGGAGAGAAGATAGCTTCATGTTAGTGATATATTATTATTTGTTCTGAGATAATATTCTCCTTGAGCTTTTTCACACACAAGCACTTGTCAGCTGATTCCCCAGAAACTTCTCTGAAATTTACCTGTGAAAATGAGGTTAGTTGAGCAAGATTTCTTCATTGTTGATTTCTAAGGCAGAATAAGTTTTCTTTCAAATAGGAAATAATTTGTTTCTTGTCATCCTCTTTTTCTAACTATAGATTCTTCCCTATCTGAATTTGTTGTGTCTTATCAGAGGTACTTCAATCTTGACATAACCTTTATTCTTTATTTTTTTTAAGTGAGGTTCTTTCCAGCCTACGAATGGCTTCTCTCAGATGAGTTCTTTGAACTCTTTGCAGCTCATGTTGTTGAACGTGAAAACACAAACCTTCTCAGTGATAAAATTTAACAAACAAGAAGAGAGAGTAATGAATAGTACATTAAAGTGTACATTAAAATCACGAGCAGTTAATCCCAGAGAGAAGAGGTGAGTCCAACTAGAAATAATCAGATTTGAAGAATGTTGCTAGCATTTCAGTGCTATGGTGGTGGGTGCTTTATGTGCTTTGAGGGTGTATGAAGCTGATGCAGTAACTCTCATAAATTACAGGGTAATGCTGTGAGTTCAACTCTGGTATGACCACATCACAAGTTTAAGGGCTCTCAATATAAATTTATTATTTTACTGTTAGATGTTAACTTTGTTCAAAATCGTGCCCTTAAGTATTACAGAAAATAAGGAGAAACTCTGGGGCTTTTTTGCTGACCAGGAGTCAGTGGTATAGGAAATTTGTTTTGAAAATGTGTTGCAGTTTTTTTTCAGCTTATGGGGTTTGTTTTGTTTTGAGTTTTTGTTTGGTTTTGAGGCAAAAAAAATCTTTGTACATGGTTCTAAGTAGAAGAAATGTCTCCCCAGAAATCACTGCACAAACACATTTAATCTCTAGGATTACATGCCTCTGTACATTGTCATGGTGCATGGAGGTTGACAAACCACCTTGTCTGAGGCTGTATCTTATGAAGACTTATGAAAATATTGGTAAAGGGAGAGTGTCGATTGGTTGAACATTTCCAGTCCTTACTTTTTCACAATGAACCCTGTCATTTGCCTGTTAATATCAGGCTTCCAGTAAAAGCTCTGTATGATAGTACAGGGATACTTCAGCAAATAGCACGAGGGATCCTTGAATATACAAGGAACATATAAATGCACAAGTACAGAACTACAGCAATGAGCAAAAAATCAGACTTCACACCCTCTCCCCAATCCCACATGTAGGAATTAAGAAAGACAAATTTAAAATGGTCTTTTACTAGCCAGTTACACTAATTGTAACCAGAAAAGGTAAACAGAGAAGAAAATGAAATATTTTTTTTTTTTTAAAAGAAAGTAAGCAGTGCTTCAGAAAATGGGATTTTGGTCATCTCTGGTATTAATATAGTGCAGATAAGCAAAAATTAATTCAGTAGTTGTCTCAGAAAACATGCTCCCTGAACAAATAGGAAACAAAGCACCAAATATGCAATTTGGCAGTGGCTGTATGTGTGAAGGCATGTTCAACACTGTGAGAGGATAGCAAATGTGCCAAGTCAAATTTAAACTAGACAATGACCTAATTATCACTCTTCCAGGGAAGACCAAATTGCAATACCAAGGAAAACTATAAAGGTTAAAATATCAGGAAAGACAGAGATCACTGAGAAATGTTTTGATTGATGAATGTATTTATTTACAGTTAAACTTACTAAACAAGTGGCAAATTATGTCCTCAGTAGATCTACAAATAAAACAAGTGCTACTGGAAGACCATGCGTGTGATTTTGGCTTTCTGTAGCCAGATTTTTCTGCAGAACACAAATTTTTCTGAAAAATATAATTAGTGTTTTGGAAAGAAAACAAGTAACATCTTCTGGATAAGTTATTCCAAGTAGACTGCTTGCATCACTCCCTCCAGTGGAGTTTTACGGAGTACTTATTGAAGAAAAACCACAAAAATCTGTATTTCTAAAGTAATGGAAGAAATTAAGCAAATAGACCTGTCCCGAAGTACATAAAGCCAGGTGACCAGATCTGATAGCCCTAGGAAACTCAGCCAAGATGCATGTTTGCATCTTTGTTAGGCCTAAACAATGTAAACAACACTTCCTAAAGAGTTGATTGTCAGATGCATGCAACGGAAGAAATATGATCTGCTTTGGGGAAAAGCCTATATATATATATATATATACACTCCTATACTGGTATGAAAAGACTATGTGAAATCATAACCAGAATGCTTTGTCAGGATTATTTGCTCAATGTAAAAAAGGCAGCTGTACTAGGAATTGAGGAGATCTCTCCGGGGTTTCAAGCTTCCCATGTGAGCATTTCATCACTGTGATTTGAGGGCTGCTGGTCGAAGGAGGCACCAGGCTATTCAGTGTTCAGGCCATAGCTGCATCCAGCCCTCACCTAACCTGTACTTGGGCACAAAGGTACAGGCTTTGATCAGATAAATCCTTGTCATGTAAAGGAGAAAAGGACTGGCCCTGGGACTGCAGGTGTGTTCAGTTACCTGCTATAAGCACAAAGCCTGCATATGATGCATAAGATGTAACACGTGGCGTGCACTCAGCTGGGGGCTGGTCAGACAAGAGACAAACATAAACCAAGTAAGTGACTGCCATGACCAGCTCAGAGCATTGCCTTACAAGCAGAACAAATTGCAGAGCTGTCTCCTCTCTTCTTCCTGAAAGGTGGAGCCCTTTTCACTGTTCTGATGTTTTTTCCTTTTTCTTTTTTCTCCAAACCTTTTTATATACCAAGTATGAAACCCAGAAGACAACAATTTCCATAGCAGTGAAGAGGTGATGAGTCATGAAACAAAAACAAGTTACCGGTGGCAAATATGAGTGTTGACGCAGGGAGGTATGCTTTTATAGAAAGAGATTTTTGAAGGGACTGTGAAATGATAACTGTGTAAATGACACTATTTGAACTTGGGCTTGATAATTCAGTCTGTGATTGGGGAAATAGTGAAGAGTTTCTCAACAGGATATTTTCATAGAATGATAGAATGGCTTGGGTTGGAAGGGACCTTAAAGATCATCCAGTCCAAACCCTTTGCCATGGGCAGGGACACCTCCCACTAGACCAGGTTGCCCAAAGCCCTGTCCAAGCTGGCCTTGAACACTTCAAGGAAGGGGACATCCACAAAATAATTTAATTAATACAAGTTTATTTGATAAATTTTATTAAATACTTTAATTAATATGAGTTTAATTGTATGTCTCTGTAGGGGTTAACAGAACTCTGGCCTGATGAATAGCAGAGGGGTTCCAGGAACACTTAAAAACTTCCCATATGCAGCACTTGTTGATGTTAAGAAAAGTGAGTGGCTAAACCCTTGTTCTCCAATGCACCTCCTAATAAATCCACAGCAGTAACCTTGAGCTCATGGCCAACCTTCAACAAGGCTACAGGAAAGCAGATCGTGAGTCATCCCAGTAGCAACTTCAGGGAATGCTTGATTTCACATTTCCTGTAGGAAATGTGTAGGTGGAGTAGGAACACCACTTAAAAGTTGGCCCATTATTGGCTTTCTTTTTATGTACTCGGATACCAAACATAAAAGACACAAGTCTGTAATACAGACTGCATGCATCCTAATAAAGCAATCTGGATAACAGAGTGCCAGTAGTATAACATAGATCCTCTTTTCTTCAGGAAGTGTCTGATTGCTCGTCCTCTCAAAAGTGGAATATTCAGAGCTCCCAAATACTCCACGATCTAGACAGAACTGACTGCTGTTATTTATGGAGGCCTTCAATTAAAAAAAAAAAAAATCACTTTTCTGCCTCTGTTGGTACCTGAAGTGTGAGGCGGTACCAGCGAGGGTCTTCAAGGTATTTGTAATGTTGTGGGTGAAAGTGGTAGGTTGGGACAGAAGGTGGAAGGAGAGAGATGTGACATGGCAAGTGTAGAAGCAAGAAAACTTCTAGCAATTGAAAAAAAGCAAAATGAAGCCCGAACAATGGGGAAATGAGAAGCTAAAGCAGATAGCTTTTGGGGAAGATGACTAGTGCATTGCAGACTACATAGATAGGCAGCACTGGAATACACTGGCAAAGCTGAGTGAGGATGGTGCTCTAGAGAAATCAGAGTTGAAATGTACTTGTAAAGGTGGAATAAGAATTTTATGTGCTCCTGAACCGTATTACACCTTTCCCACCCAAGCCATTCCTTCCTCTGTCTCCCAGGAGGAGCTATGAACACACCTCTGTTTACAGTACCTTTACAATCAGAAACGAAAAATGTGATTTTGTTTGGTTGAGGACTGCCCATGAATTTAAACAGACTTTAAAACACCAACATGTCAAAACAAGTATTCTAATGGGCTTCACAGTCTGCATGAGTATCGAGAATCTTGGTGTCTTTGGTATCAACTGGCATCATGGGTCTTTCAGTGTTGTCTCTGACAGAGGTTCCTGTTAAAAGGACACAGATATTTATGTTAGCCGTTCCTTTTCAGGGAACTTGGAGGCATTCCAGGAACTTGTCTTGAATTTCATAGTGCATGTTAATCTCCATGTGTGTCTGTTGTCTGGGCCTTCTGTTGGATGAAGCCATTAGTAAGTAAGCAGCCTGAGGTGGTGTCCACATTTAAATAATACACTTTATTCAGTCTGTTCCTGTTTTAGGTTTATTTTAATTCTGGTAATATATCCTCTCTTTTAAGTGGGAAGTGTCACCTGGGCTCTAAACTGGAAGCCAACTGTCTATAGGTGCTCACCTGATTAGGTATACTTGTTTTCAGCCCTCTTTGAACCGTTACAGGCAGTGCCTAGCTGGGCTCCAAAATGTTGCTCCTCTCCCTGGTTTGTACTGACAGCAATGCCCCCAGGTGGCGATGGCAACATGCTCCACATTACCAGGACATGCTGTGTTTCAGATGTCCTGGCTACCTGTGGCCAAAAGACACTGCAGTCTTGAAAACCTTTTTGTGGTCATGGCCCCATTGCTCTGGCAGATGCACTAGGTTATGTGATGCTATAGAATCACAGAATGGTTTGGGTTGGAAGGGACCTTAAAGATCATCCAGTCCAACCCCATGCCACGGGCAGGGACACCTCCCACCAGATCAGGTTGCCCAAAGCCCCATCCAACCTGGCCTTGAACACTTCCATGGAGGGGCCATCCACAACTTCCCTGGGCAACCTGTGCCAGTGTCTCACCACCCTCGCAGTAAAGAATTTCCTCCTCATGTCTAGTCTAAATCTACCCTCTTCCAGTTTAAAACCATTACCTCTCATCCTAATGCTACCTGCCCTGGTAAAAAGTCCCTCCTCAGCTTTCCTGTAGACATCTTTGAGGTACTGGAAGTTGGCAATGAGGTCCTCCTGGAGCTTTCTCTTCTACAGGCTGAACAGCCCCAGTTTTCTCAGCCTGTTATCGTAGGAGAGGTGCTCCAGCCCTCTGATCATTGTTGTGGCCCTCCTCTGGACCGGCTCCAACAGCTCCAGGTCCTTCTTGTGCTGAGCGCTCCAAAGCTGGATGCAGTACTCCAGGTGAGGTCTCACCAGAACAGAGTAGATGGGCAGAATCACCTCTCTCTATCTGCTGACCCACACTTCTTTTGATGCAGCCCAGGATGTGGTTTGCCTTCTGGGCTGTGAGAACACATTGGTGGCTCATGTCCAGCTTTTCATCCACCAGTACCTCCAAGTCATTTTCCATAGGGCTGCTCTCTGTCACATCATCTCCCAGCCTTATTGATAATGTGGATTGCCCCTGTCCGGGTGCAGGACTACTACCCTCTGGATGCAACCATCCAGCCAATTCTTATCCACTGAACAGTCCACCCATCAAATCCATACCTCTCCAACTTAGAGAAAAGGATGTTGTGGGGAACCATGTCAAAGGCCTTGCAGAAATCCAGATAGATGACATCCATAGCTCCTTCCTTGACCACTGATGTAGTCACTCCATTGTAGAAAGCCACTAGGTGGTCAGGCAGGACTTGCCCCTAGTACAGCCATGCTGGCTGTCTCGAATCACCTCCCTATCCTCCATGTGCCTCAGCACAGCTTCTAGGAGGATCTGTTCTATGATCTTCCCAGGCACAAAGGTGGGGCTGACAGGTCGGTAGTTCCCAGGGTCCTCCTTCCTACCCTTTTTAAAAATGGGTGTGATGTTTCCCTTCTTCGAGTCACCAGGGACTTCACCTGACTGCCGTGACTTTTCAAGTATTACGGAGAGTGGCTTGGCAACTACATCAACCAACTCCTTCAGGACTCTGGGATGCATCTCATCAGGTCCCATGGACTTGTGTATGTTCAGGTTCCTCAGATGGTCATGAACCTTATCTTCACTTACAGTGGGAGGGA
The DNA here is from genome assembly GCF_000695765.1 of Mesitornis unicolor. Taxonomy (NCBI): domain Eukaryota; kingdom Metazoa; phylum Chordata; class Aves; order Mesitornithiformes; family Mesitornithidae; genus Mesitornis; species Mesitornis unicolor. The sequence goes on along the minus strand of NW_010177937.1, from coordinate 29,638 downwards.
TGTTGCTACATTAACTCTACTTGTTCTGTAACTGGTTATGTCACCACAAATCATGTGACAGTCTTAGAATTTTTTTTTCCCTTCTGGACAGGTAGTGTGGAGTTTGTTTCCCTTTAGAACTGATTTTCTCTTCTATTTCCCACTACCCAAACTGTCATTCTGTATCCTTCAGTCTCTTTAGTTGTCCTCCTATAAAGCATTTGGGGCGGAGGGAGGAAAAGGGAGGTAGTTCCTTTAGGGAACCTCTAATGCCCTTGGTATTGCTAGGAAGATTCCTCTGCCCCTCATAGGAAAAACCTTTGGCCTGGGCAGCAAATCATCATTGAATCTGCTGGTGCTGAGCAGAGACCTCTTCATGTGGTTAATGGTGACATCCACAGAGGTGAATGGCTATTCCATTCGATGAACAACAGCCTCTATAGGATGAAGGACAGCCCAGCTTCTGCAAGAATATCTGTCATCTTGAACATCTTGATGGGTAAGCATTGCTAAAAACTATGGAGTCCTTATAAGTTATTTTCCCCTTGAACTGAAGACTTTTCCCTAATAGTTTCTTTCAACAACAAGAAGCCCAAGAGCATGAAGTGGTATCATCCCTGAGGGCCAGCTGTTTTAGTGTTGCAAACCAAGGGAACTCTATTTTCAACAGAACTAGTTCATCTGAAGAAATAGCCCTCCAACTGTATGGATTGATCGCCCCATGCAGGTAACCTGAGGCTCAAAGTGAGTTTATTGTACACGTATTTTCAAACAGCCAGTAGTCTGTATAGCTGAGGCAACATCAAGGAATCATAGAATAATTATGGTTGGAAAAGACCTTTAAGTCCAACTATTATCTAACTCTACCATGCCCACTTCCACACCATGTCCCAACACCTCGTGTGCTGCCTCTTGTTGCTAGTGAGAAGTGAAACTCAAGCAGGTAACATGCAAAATGCATGTGAAGGGGCAGGATCACGGAATTCATTTTGGTTCCCTAATACTTTATTAAAGTAATAAAAATGCCCTTGTGATCCCAATGCACTTGCCATAACTTAGCAAGACCGCAATTAGCAATTAATGCTATTTAATAAATATGCTGATTAACTCAGGCACCAGTAATCAGTAATTGCACAGATAAATTACAAGCTTGACCAGTCAGCAGTGTGAAACAATCATATGGAAACAATACATTAATTCTGCTTAAAATTCCATTTTAAGGTTGAATTTGGGCATCCTTCTCTAATGTCCAGCAGAAGTCTTCTTCAAACATTGCAGATACATTTGGCTATCAAAGGAGTCTGTATGTCTTCATTTTGAGTTTGTTGCTGAACAGGGGACAAAAACCTCATCTCTTATTTGGGGGGCGGGGGAGGCTGTGAGAAAGGGAAGAATCGCATTCAAGGTTCAATTTTAACATAAGGAAAAACTTCTTTACTGTGAGGGTGACAGAGCACTGGACCAGGCTGCCCAGAGAGGTTGTGGAGTCTCCTTCTCTGGAGACATTCAAAACCCACCTGGATGCGTTCCTGTGTGACCTGGTCTAGGTGATCCTGCTCTGGCAGGAGGGTTGGACTGGATGATCTTTGAAGGTCCCTTCCAACTTCTAACATTCTGTGATTCTGTAATTAATTTGTGGTCTGGAAATTCATAATGCCTTTTTTTGGGTTTGTAATTCAGGAAGGCTTTGAAAGAACAAGATTAAATGTAGGTTTTCAAACCCAAATGATGCTGATAAATCCAAGTCCTAGAGTAGACACTTTCGGCACTTGAAGGCATTCGGCAGGCTTGGGAATCCCATAAAGCATCCACAGTAATTCCTCGCACCTCCCTTGGTCTTCACTTAAGAACAGGGTCCGCCAGGTATCTCTCAGGGATGGAGCTTGCTCTAACAGGGCATCTTGTTCAGGTAGGCCCCATCTGGGGCTTCGAAGCTTGACTTCTTCATTGCACTTCCCATTCTGAGGACTTGCATCCATGGAGCCCCTGAATACAGCACTCCTCCCATCTTCCAGCATCCTCCTTCCACAAACCCATATTCTTAAGGTTAAATATTAGCCAGCAACAGCTCACATACATAGGATATGACATTATTGAGTAAATGTATAATTACTGAAGGGAGTTTCCGAGGGAGGAGGTGTAAGCTGCACAGCTTCTCCAGGGCCCATCCAATGTTGCAGAGAAGCCAGGACACGGAGCAGCTGGGTGAGTGGTATGCTCACCTTGTCTTCTTCCCTCACCTGCTGCCAGCACACAGCCCATCACGGGAGAGAGTGGGGGGAAGGTGGTGACGGGCAAGGGATTTCAGGCTTATGGTTGCCATGAGATTTACTTAATTTTGCCATTTCATTTGCCCTGTATCCATGGCATTCATTATATACTGTATCCTGAAAAGTTGCTCGGCAAAGTGTGCCAGCTGCTGTGGCAGGGCTGGTCTCAGCAGAAGGCAGTCCTGTAAATGACTTGCTGCTGACCTTTGATTTGAGTACCAATATTTAGCAAGCAAATATTTAAAACCACATCCATTAAGAAGGAAGGCACAGCTTTACTTTTAGGAACTTGGGCAAGGTGTGCTGCTGAGAAGGGCCCAGGCTTTGCAGGAGAAGGGGCAAGCAGCCTTCTTCCCCTCCTCTCCTTCTCCCATCAGAGCATCCAGCCCTGCCCATCATGCCCACACCAGGGAAGGGGCAGATGCTTAGACACCAACAAGGCAGATGGCTGCTGTGCCAAGCAAGGCAGGACTTCTAAAGCCCTGGAAGGCTGGGTGAAGCTGTTTCAACCCCAAAGGCAAAATATGAGTGGCCATCCCTCCTGCTCACATTGCCTGCTACTCCACTCAAGCAGAGGCTGTGTGACGGGGAGCTTACCTTGCCAATCTGTCTGCCCAGTGTGACCACAGCATAGCTGGCCCCAGAGGACTGTCCCCAGCCACTGGTCTGTTGCTGTGGCTGGGAACCACATACTGACAAGTCTTCAACAAATCAACTGGTCTCAGTCAGGTGCAGCTACAGGCCCAGAGGGTATTTTTCCCTCAGGGGTGGTGCAGAATTAGCTCTGTTCGTCAGTTTAAAATTAGATACTTGCACTAACAGTATTCTTTCTGTTGGATTTTTATAGTTTTGTGTCTTCTTTTTTAATAATGAAAAATAATCAGTCTTAAAATAATAATTAAAAAATACCCTGGAAAAAGTGATCTATAAAAAGAGAAAATCCTTGCCAGGGGGACACCACAGCAGCAAGCCCAAGCCACAGAAAGCCTGGTCGCAGGCTTCCCTTTTCCACAGCTTCTCAGAGGTTAACCAGGGTCTGTAAGCAAACAGCTTAAAGAAAGGAGCCCGGCTTAGTGCCTGGGTGTCTGGGGCTGTCCTGGGGACTGCCAGCCTAATGCCCTTCCAGCGGCCCCTCCCTCCCAAAGGCGATGCTCAGCAAACAGAGCCAGCCCTCGCCCTCTCCCCAGACAGCGGGGACACGGGACTGGGCCCGGGCTGGGGTTCGGGAGGTGGCAGAAGAGGGTGTTTCACTTTGTACGGGCGCGGAGCCATGTATATATAAACCCTGGAGCAGCAGCCCGGAAGGATTGTTAAGCACACTCGCACCTCAGCTCTCTTGGCCGGAGTCCCCGTGCCCGAACCCCAGCGTACAGGAGCCTGGGAGCGATCTGCCCATGGGCTCCCGCCGGCTGCTGGTGCTGATGCTGCTTCAGGCAGGTGAGTTCCATCTCTGGGTCCCTCGCCCTCCCTGTGCCTCCCCTCATCCTGGGACAGCCTCTCCCTTTGCCATCAGCTTTGCCTGCTTCACAGCAGGCACCTCGATATGGTTTGGCCAAGCGCTCCTTGCCTCTTTTCAACTTTATATACTGAGGGGCTGTGTAAGTGCGCTGCCTGCCTGCCTTGCTTCCCTGGCAGTTTACATAGCTGGGGCTGTTTAAACATGGGTCATTTTCTTTCTGGATAGTTTCCTGCTCCAAAGTTGCTGGTGTCTGTGTTTCTTCACAGTGATACTCTCTTTATACCAATGTCTGTGGAGTAAGCAGTTTTCAATTCATGTGAAATTAAAATAATTTTTTAAAGCCTGTTAAAAAAGCCATAAATGTCTGCTAACGTAAAACCCCTACAGACAGAGTTGACACGACCTGCAGTTATACCTGCAGTAGAGTTTTAAAATAAAAACAAAACCCTTGCCTTAATCTGCAGCAAAGGCTGCCTGTTTAAGCAGGAAATAGAAAGTGTGAGTTGTCAGATCCTCCTCCACTTACCTCCCTGCAGGTATGTTTTCTGCTAAGGTGCCCCATTAGTAGTATAACTAATGATTGGACATGCTCCTAATGGGAGACATGGCTAAATTCTGGCTGCTCTGGAGACTTGGACTTTTTCATTACTTTCCCAGCAGTACTGGCTTGGCTGCCCAGCATGGAAAAAGTAATTTTGGTTCTTGGTCAAGTTATTAGCCTTGCACCTGAATATTGAAATGTACTTGCTGGGGCTGACCTCTCAGCTGCAGCGACCCGCTGTCAGCTCAAAACCCAGCCAGCTTTCAAAGAACGATGCCCGTGTTATTTCAAGCTCTTGCAGAGTGTGCAGCCCTAAGCGTTGTCTTTTGGACTTAATTCCCTTTGAGGCTTTCTCTCCGCTTTCATGAGCACCTCTGTACTGTAATTACAGTTCCTTGATCCTCAGAGATATCCCCAAAAGAAGAACGGCCTTTCTTCTTCTGGGTGAGGTGCAATTACCTTACACCAACCTCAGCTGTTTTCAGCAGCCAATAGACCAAGTCCAGCGATCCTGGCTAAGAGGTCAGTGAAAGAGAGCCTAAAAAAAAAAGTAAGCTGCTCATTTTTGTCTCTATTGGAACATTTTGGGGGTCTGCAAACTGAAGCAGGTAGGAAAAATATGATTTTTAACCTGAAATCCAGAGCAGCTCACTGCTTGTGATTTCCCTTGGGGTTCCTGAGAACCGAGCCTGCTTCTAACTCTATAGCCGTTGCTGTTTAGACAAGGGAAATAGGTCGTCTATTTAGTCTCAAATAGCATCCATCTAATGTGTTTTTAGCACACAACCTGAACACTAAAGTAGTGTTTAGGTGAGAGGCCCAGTTGTTTTTTCAGGAATGTGCATTTAATCCCCAAGGAATGCCCCAGAAAGCATAGGGAGGCTGTGCGAAACCCCATGCTGGGACTGCCCAAGTCACTGATCACCAGGCCAAAAATGGTGGAGGGCACAGCT
>NW_010177937.1:18706-24405 GCF_000695765.1 Mesitornis unicolor | reverse complement strand
TCCTGCTGGGGCTTGGGCTGTAGAGGAGCAAAGCACTGCCTTGTCCTTCATTAGAGACCCTCCATGTCCTTGCAGGGGGTTTGGACCGGGCTGGGAGAGTGAGCCAGTCCAGGAGATGCGGGGAGAGACCCAAGCGAGGGATTAGAGGCTTGGTTTTAAAAGGAAAGCAACTGTTTTAATAATAGTATTGAGTCCTTGGGTGGTTTAGGGGATTAATTAGTCCATGTTTGCATGCTTTGAAGAGGTCAAATGTGCTGCAATAGCCAGGGGCAGGTGGCAAAGCAACGTTGATGGTGGGTTCCCAGGTCCCAGGCATCACTTCCCTCTCCATCTGTGCCTGCAACAGGCTTTTATTTTTGGAGCGGTTGTGAACGGGTGGGATGAACAGAGGGGTTAAGTCTGAGGGGTTTGATGCTACTGGTGAGCAGACCTGCCATGCACGATAAAGCAGTGCAAAGCGTGCTTGGTCCTCCACCATAAACCCAGGCAATAAATACTCCTATCTGTTGCTATTGCAGTATTTGCAGCTGAGCATCATAATGGTTAGAGTATTAGGGGCAGGGTACACTTGGTTTCCATAACAGTTACTGCAAGGTAGAGTCTGTGGTTTCTAAAAAAGTTGTAAATTACTATATGAAATCACAACACTCTTTAAAAGACTTGTAACTTTAAAAAATCCAAACTTGTTTGGGTGGCCATCCGCACACTTCAGCTGACACAGAGCTCCTTTTATATTTATATTTTTTCCAAATTAATTCAGCCGACCTGATACTACAGCTTAAATTGAATGAAATAATGGAAGCGGATGGAAGTGTTGCCAGCACTTTCAAATGCTGAAAAGAAAGCCAATATACATACATCTTGGCTTATGTAAGCACTCTATGCTTGACAAAGTATACCTTAGGGCTCAGGGCCTTGTAGCTATCCCTGTATGTAAATTAATAGCACTATCAACTTTTTTGCCATCTGGAGAATGGATTAAAATATCCAAAATAGGACGGAAAACTCATGTAATATAAGACAACTTGGGCAAGACAGAAACCTCATTTTCTCCATAAAGCCTAGGTTAGGTCTGGCTGTGTGGTTGTTTTCTTCTGCTCTCTGTCCCACTTGGAACTACGGTGTAGCTAGTACACTTTCCTGGGTTTGGGAGCTCTGGGGTGCAGTGACGCTCAGCCAGCTCTGCATGGTGCTGGCACAGGCCCTGCAAAGCCTGGGCTCTGTAATGTGCAAAACTGAGCACCTTGCTTGCAGATGCAATAAAGCTGCAATCATGCACTAGTATACCAGAGCTGGTAAGTCTTCCTTGAGTTTATTTCCTTGAGCATCTGCCTCCTGGATAGCCCAGCCCGCAGGTAAGGCCCTTGCAGAGTCCCCTTTGCAGGGAGAATGTAAAGGCCAATTAGATTGCCACGGCTGCACCCTACCAACCAGTCAAGACCAAAAAATTCCCTCATTAAAGACTTTAAGAACAATCAGCTTCAGGCATGTTTAATCCCTGTGTGAAGCCATGTCCTATCTTTGCAGTTTGGAAAGGTGCTTTGGGAAAATCCCACTCACTGCACACCCGAGGAATCATCGAATTGGCAGGAGCTATAACGTGTGGCACGGGACGGTCTCCCTTGGCATACGTTGGCTACGGATGCTACTGTGGACTGGGAGGACAAGGCTGGCCTAGAGATAAAACAGACTGGTAAGAACAACCTCAAGTATGTGTCCAGAAGCGGTGCAGATCTCTCCAGTCTTCCCTGTTCATACTCCTGTGACTTCATGAACTCGTTACTGCCTTGTGGAGAAGGAACTTAGTATATATGGACAGCACAGGGCAATTGTGAGTGAGGACCCACATATCACTTAGGGTTTGAATGAGGATTTAACCACCTTCTGGATGAGGGTGTAGCTCCTGGGACCTGGTACTCTGTGGGGTGGAGGGCAAAGGAGGAACCAGGGTATGATTTCATGAAATAGCTGCATGTTTATTAATAGAGAGTAAGACCTGCTTGAAAAAAGGGGAGTGACCAAGGTATTTAGAGGGTTATTTCACCCAGGTCCTGAAAATGGCAGTGATAGGAATATCACTGTTTATCCTCTGGAAGGAATCCAGAGCATTGCAAGGAGTAATCAAACCTGTTGCCTTCATTACCTGTTCATACTGTATCAAGGAAGAACAACAACAGAACATGGTATTATTTCCCCTCTTCACTGTTAGTGGGGAAGATGTTGTGCTTGTTATTCCCGAGGCTACAAGCAAGAAGTATAGGAGGTGTTGCAATAAAAGGTACTTTGATTCTTGTACTTTGTGATTAGCATACATGTAAATCTTGAGCATGGTAGACTCATGTGTGCTCTGAGCCCATTATTTGCAATCTTATCTGGTTTTAAACCTCAAAGGCAGAGCACACAAGTCTATCTGCAGTCAACAGCCTGGGTGCTACCAATAAGCAAGCACTGGTTTTAGCATGGGTGAAGGCAGAGTGCAGCACACTGGGAAGGAAACCAGGCTTTCCAGAATACCCAGCTGTTGGAGACATTTCACACTGTAACAAAGTCAAGCTTTGCTAAATTGGCAGGACGAAGGGAAAAAAGGGAGAAAAGATGCCAAGGTTAAAGGACAGCTCTGTGGATGTAAAAGAGCAGGTGTGCTTCATAACTAGTGGAGATGTCTTCATAAATGTGAACAGATGTTTCACACCCAAAGCTGTCTCTTCACATCCATGGTTTGTATCTATGAGACATTTAATCCGTAAAACAGTCAATACAGGACTTAAAAATAGTGAGTAACTGCCTACAAAGTGTCATAACTTTCAGGTGTAGAGATTTCTTTTCAATTTCTGTAGTATCTCTTGACCTGCTTATCACCATCTAGAAGTGTCTGTAAATGTGTTTATTATTTTTGTTAGCCCTTTACCAACTCTCATAATCAGACCTCTAAAATTAAACACGACTTCACTAATCTGGAGTACTTCCTTTACCAAAGGGCTGAGCAGAAAAGCTAAAAAGCTAAAAGCTAAACCTAAAAGCTGTTTTCCATAGAGGATGAGTGACTCCGCCAAGTTTAGGTGACTCTGGGAGATGTGAGAAGTCAGCACTCCTGAAAAACAGCCAGAGCAAAATATAGCCACGTGTTCATCAGCCAATGTTTCTGCTGCTGTTTGATTTCCATAGGATGTGGATTTTATCCTATCAGCAGAAAACGAGACTCTGCAACTGGAAATGTCTCAAAATACCAGATAGTTTGTAAAAAGAAGGCTTTATCTGTTGATCATTATCATTCCTTAGCTGCAATGCTTGGCAGCCAAAATTAAAAAAGGAAAAAAAAAACCAAACCAAAACAAAAAGAATTTTAGTCAGGTTCAGCAATGCCCCACTAGAATTAGCCCTAAAAATTTCCATTTTATGTTTGCTAGAGAAATCTTGTGATATCTGTTACTGAAAACTACTGCAAAAATCAGTGTGGTTGAGTATCCCACGCCTGTCACAGTGAGCACATTATTTTCCATATTTGCCATTCTGAAAAGAAAGAAGTGGGGTGGCAAAGCTACTGGCCTTGAGTGACAAACACTGTTTGAAATTGGTCACTCCCTTGACACTTCTAGGTTTGTCACTGAGACCCTTACAAAAGGAGTAATTTTCTTGCAAGTCAGTAATTCTGTCTAGACAGGGCTAGAGTGCTTCTAAGCACTTCTCCTTTATGGGGACAAAAAAAAAAAAGGCATCCAGTGAGTAATCCTTTTACAAGGTCTATTCCACACACTGACCTTGATGCGGCAGTGTCAGTAATTACCTTTTCCCTTTTGTTCCACTCTCACAGTCTCATCACTTCAAGACATAATGGCATCTCTGCTGCATAAAGTCAATAGATCTGTTTCTCCTTCCCCTTTCTGTTCCCCTGGATTGCTGCAGCACTCATTTTGTAATGCAAGACCTGAACGTGGTCCGCATCTTCCTGAAACCACTGAATGCCATGAAAGGCAGGGTGGCACATACGGCTCATCTAAGTCCAGGCAAAGTCGGGAAGAGTAAGATTTTCCCCTCAGTTGCTGTTTTGCAAAACAGAAGGACACAGAGTGGTGACTGTGCTGTTAAGTGACAAACACAACATGACAAATTCTTACCTTAATGGCATTTGCTCAACGGCAGGGGTCTGGCCAGCTGATCCCTGTGGGCCAGCAGGAGCTGTCTGTAGCCATTAGGGCTGTCTTGTTGCCCAGATGTGATGAATAGGTCACTTACTAGCTAGATGACAGAGTTGTGTTTTTTCTCCATACCTGTTGACCAGTGCTGTGCCATAGTGTTAGCTGGCTCTGTTTGCATTGGTCTAACGGAGTGTTAGCAGGTTATTCAAAGCTTAACACCACACTATGACCCAGGTGCAGGAAAGGGCATTTCCAGACAGGATGGAACCATCAAAGGTGGCGAAGGACAATGACAGGTTTCCTCACTCTTCATTCCCTAGTAGTTCTTTTAAAGCATCTGAAAGATGTTTGTAAAATATGAGCCAAAGTCTTCTCACTTTGTATTGGTGTAAGCTATGTGTAGCCTATCTGCAGTCATGGAGATAGTAGTGTAAGTGGAAGCAGAATTGTGCCCCAAATCCTGTGGTCCTGCAGGATTTATGCAATCCCCCTGATTTCACCAAGCCAGCTAATGAGCAGTGAGTTACCACAGCTAGCTGGGACACCTCTCCAGTGTGCTTTTGGTTGTCCTTGCCTGATTCACAGACCATCTTTCGCCCCTTCCAAGATATTTTCTCACTTTTCTCCTACCTCTTTTCTGTTTGTTCCCTCTGGCTATCCATGAAAAGCAATTTCATTGCCATGGCCCGCAGGTTCCTAACTCTTCCCTTTGCCCATCTACCTTTGTGTTGTTCCTCCTCCCCACAGTCCTCCATCACTGACACCAGCTTTACCAATTTGTCTGCTGAATCACTCCCCAGACGTCATAAATTCTACAATTTCTACAGCTGGCATTCCTCCTTAGCTCAGCCTGATTCCTGGCTCTCCACTGTTGCCTCTTGTGCTCTATGTCCCATATAGGAGACACCCATGATGAGTCTGCTTTGCCATCTACCTCCTTGAGGATGGATGAGGCTGTGCTGCAGCTTCAGATATGTTAGCCAGGGTGCCCTGGGCTACAACAGCTCCTCCAGATGACGTGTGCCCCAGTTGTAACTCAGGGCTGGAGTCCATCCTAGTCGTAACATATGGCACATTGCATAGGGACTGGCACATTGAAGAATGCTGGGACTTTCACACTTTCCACAAGGCTGCAAATTCTTCTCCCCTTTGGCCTTTCACTTCCTACCTCTTCAGGACAAGTCAAGGAGTGAGGTGTTACTGGACCAACAAAGATCTAACCCACAGCCTGTTACTGCCATCATGGCTAACAGAACTGGTTCTATGGGCTAAATAAGGTCTTCTCAATTACAGCAACTGCTGTAACTCCTCATGGGAAAACTTCTAGATACATATAAGCCATAGGGCTTAGTCCTATTCTGAAGTCCTTTGATGAGCTGGCATGGAAGAACATACTAATCTGCTATTGCTAACTTATGTTTCCAGTTTCACAGTGCAGTGAGTAGTCTGGTCATAATCATCACACAGGTTTCATCTTTGCAAGCTGAGCAAAAAAAGAGGTGTTTATTTTGCAGATTCATCTGTGAGTTGAAATTTCTACTTTAACTGCTAAATCTGGAGCTC
>NW_010177937.1:0-18675 GCF_000695765.1 Mesitornis unicolor | reverse complement strand
TAGGGAAAGCACACTGGACTAAATTCGGCCTGTATGTCATCACAGAGGTTACTTGAAGGCTGAATTTGATTTGACTGGTCTGATTGTGCTTTCTCCTTCACATGATTCACCTGCTCTAGTTCCAGCCATTTTATTAGAATTTGTGTCAGTGGTGGATTTTCTTTGCACTTCAAAAGTTGTGCATTGTTTGGTTTAGTTTTTTTTTTCCACTTCCTAGAGCCCACCAGCCCTCATATCTGTAAATTAATTTCTAAAAGGGAAAATTCTACTGGAGCAGAGGTTGATGAAGCTCATGATATTTCTGAGCTCTCAGGTAAGCTCCCAGCAGGTCTCTGGAGAAGCCCACTTCTGCACAAGGGACCTTTATCCTTCTCGCAGGGTTTTTCCACTTTTCCAGAGGGATATAACAGTGGATCCCAGAGTGTGTACAGACTTTTCTTGGCTTTTCAGATACACTGGCCTCAGGCCTTGAAGATAACGATCAAGGTCTTTAGCTGGATTCGGGCAGCCAGAACAGCCATGCTCTCTCTTAGCCAGCTCATCCACCTCTTGAAGACATTCGTATCAAGGACTCAAGAGCTTCTCTAGAAGCTGTCTGCTCTTCATTTACCACTACGATCAGCTGGCCTCAATGCTTCCCAATTAGTAGAGTGGTTTCTCTGTAGAGTCCTAGTGATCTTACAGGGTCAGCTTCTGGAAATGCAGGAGCTCACTCCTGTCTGTCTCCAGCGTCTGACTTTGCATATTTGCTCAAACCACCTTTGTTACCTGGCAGAGAACCTCTCAAAGTGCTGAATCTTTTCTCGGTGTATTTTGAATCACTAAACTACCAGAATAAAATTTAGGTGGTGTCAAGTTTTTATAAATTTTGAAGTAACTGATAGTGGTAATTACCTCCCTGACAAGTCTGTAGGAACAGATATTCATCAGCAGAGCTAATCAACCTCAGCCCCTTCTATGGTCAATGAAAAGCAATTGCACTTTCAAATGCAATGTTTTTCACCTATGTTACATCTCTGCAGCAAAATAATATGAGCTATGTCCCAGACATGCATAAAGACAGTATAGATCAATGCCTTAGATGGAGATGTTTACATTTAGGAATCTGAAGTTAACTGATACGAATCCTATCATTGAGATGAGTTTGTAGCCAGCTCTCAGAAACTGGATGGGCTAAAGAGCACGTGGCAGGTCCACGAGAACAGAAAAGATGAAGCTGCTGAGGAAGGCAAAAAGTGCCCCTACTCCAAATCATGAGGTGGGTCTAAGCCTAAGGTGGTGAGCCAGGGTCACGCACTTCATAGTAATGCTGCAGCTCTGCCTCAGTGAGTGGGATTACCATATGTTGCCCATGCTTGCCTTTCTGAAGGCAAAAGCTCGGAAGAAGCATGGTAGCTATAGAAGCAAATATGGCATTAATGAGTTCCTGAGCCATGTGAGCTTTCAGAGAGATGCGAGGACACTTGGTTCATCAACAAATGATTTACTGACAGGCTGGCGTGAACACTGATGTCATCAGGCGTGCATGAATAGAGCACTCCTGGGGTATGCGCAAGCACCACTGAGTGAAACATCCAGGATGCCTGAGCCCAAACTCTACCTTTTATTCTCTCCCAGGTGCTGCCACAGGCATGACTGCTGCTATGACAAGGCAGAGAAGGCAGGCTGCAACCCCAAGGTGCAGCAGTACAAGTGGGCATGTGAGCAGAACACTGTCCGGTGCGGTAAGCAAATGCTCACTTGTGTGGGGTTCATTTTGCTCCCTCCTCTGCAGGCATGTAAGCTAACCTAAGGTCTCTGTGGGCCTCAGAGGTAGGTCTGTGTATGCTGAGATGGTTTTAAAGCTGCTCCAGGCAATGTCTGTTCTCCTCTGAGCTCTCTTCCCATCCCTTGCCTGGATGACTAGGCTTGCTCAGAGTCCCCAGCTGGAGCTGGGAGGAAGGCTGGAAGGCTGGAGCCCCAGCAGCACCGTCCCAGGTAACTTGAGTCCTCCCCAGGCTAAAGAGTGGGAGCTGAGGCCTAGTGAAAGGCATCAAGGGGGGACTACTAAACATCTGTCTGCAGTTGCTCTTGCCATAAGAAGACTGCTAGGCCGAAACTGAGAATTCCGATGATTCTATGGAGCCAACAAGCCATCTCAGTTTGGCAGGGGTGCAGATACCTCTCTGGTGGTCCTCTGCCCACCCACATTAAGCACACTTGCTACTTACTGATGCCTTCCCGAAGCTGTGCAATGGTCTGTCTGTGGCCACTTCTGCAGAAGCGGTATTTCTGTGATAGTTTTGGCACTCCCTCCGGCAGGACTGTTCACTGCTTTACTTACCATTACATGCTGCTAGAGAAGAGCCATGCTATCACGCATGTCTGTAAAATAGTTTAAACAGAGTGCCAGCCTGCAACTTTGCCTTGTGTGGGACTCCAGCCTAAAGCCTGAGAGTTCCAGTGGGGATTTTGAAACTTGCAGAGTCAAATGCTCTTGAGTGCCGCAGGCATACAGTGAGTGTAGGCTGTGCTCAGCTCCACAGCTGGTACCCAGTCAAGAAGGTCTTCAATTGCACAGTCACAGTGTCTCGCACCAGTTTGTTTTGACATACACCAGATGACTTGTGTCTTAGAATTTGTCACTTCTATTTCTAAGTCTCCAAAAGGTCCTTGATGGTAAAATCCATTGTAGAACACTTTGAAAGTTTGAAAAAAAAAAAGTGAGAGTAAAACTTGTCCCCCCACCATCAAAGCTATTTGCTTGAACATTAAAAGACTATTTCTACCTTGTCAGAAGACCATATTCTACTTGGTGCAACCCTCAGCCTATCCAGCAGCTGAAAATGTGCCAGTAGATACAGGATATGGGACAACACATCTGCAGTTGTTTTTTTCAAAGTGCCAGAACAACCTATTAAATACAAAGTGCTGGCTAAGGGATGCATTGCTTTGATGTGTAACTGATCTCCTTCAGGCTTACCTGTATTTCCATAGATGGCTGATACTCTCTCCTAGCTATTTTGATATGAAAAAAAACCCAAAAACCAACCTGTTTATTTTTGCTGTGAAGGAGCAATCCTAGTTGCAGATATGAGATGTACCACTGAGACCATGAGATGTGCAATGTATGTCCCATAAGACTTCACGGGGCTGCAGTTGTTCCAACCTGGCTAACAAGCATTAGTTAAACAGTTCCTTAACTGATGTCCAGCCTGAGAAGCATCCATCAACTGTTCTCTGCAAGCCCTCAGCAGGCATCAATTCCCCTGACATCCACCATGGGGAGGAAAAATAGAAATGCATTCTGAAGGTGAATTTCCTCCCTCAGGATACAGCACAGCAGGTTCTACCATGGTGTGAAGGTATAATGTCTGATCCCATCCAAACAAAAGGGATGAAGAATTACAGCTCCAGGCATACTTGCTGGGCCTAGGGTAATGATGTTTAGAAACATTAGAAGCAGAACTGCTTGCACTGTCCTTTCTATGCAAGAGGAAAGAAATGCCTGTTGCCTAGCACTGAATCATAAACACAGGGTTTTTTTCAGGGAAATTAAATAGAAACTCATTTTACCTGGAACTTTTTCTCCTCCTCACCTTTTGCTATTGTTATGCAATTTTGTTTGTGAATTGAAAAAAATGGGCGAAACTGTATTTTTCAGTTCAGATATTCCATCATATGCAGGTGAATTCCATTCATTATCTGGAATACAGAAAAGGCTGTAAGCTGTGAGGGCTGGTGAAAAAAATCATTCTGCTCTAGCAGAAATGACCAAGCCAGACTCTTGTGCTCACATTAGATGGACGGTGGTTTGCACGGCACAGGAAGAACTCAGTCAGCAGAGGGGCAAGGAGAAAACTAGGCAGGACTGGTAGCTAAGAAAGAAATGGACCTAGAGCTGAGGCCTCATCAGTGGGACCCTTGAAACACTTTTTACTGGTAAACAGTGACTCTTCAGAAAAGCTTAAGAGATATAGGCTCTTCTTATTTACCAGGTACAGTGTTGATCCAGCAAAGTCACTTGAAATCTGGAAGCATTCTTGTACTCGTTGCAGTTGGCTTTGGAGCAAAGCCCATGTGCACTGGCATGAAGTTACACTTTAAAATTTGCCTAGTGCAGGGTTTTGTGGGTGTTAGAAAATCTATAGTAGCAGCCTCAACTAAATGATGCACTGTGCTTTGAAATAACATTAGCCCAAGGGCTGCATTATAACAACCTATAGGTGGGATGGGGTTCATTAACCCCAAATCAATCGTTTGCAATGCAGCTACCTGAGCTAGTTGCTTTGATGTTCCTTATGGTCCTTAACTAGTCATGCAGTCAGATAATTGCGGGATAAATAGTTCCATGTGTATGATTTTGATCAGCTTCATTAGCTGCTGATTATAAAAATCAGGTACATGACCCTGCCACAGAATTCCTTTGCTTCTCTGCTGTGATCGGAGAGATGTAAGAGCAGCTCGTGCAGTGTGAGTGAAGGTTGCCCAATGGGTGCTTCTATGTCCTTAGGTTTCCATATGTCCCTCTGGGAGACTCTTCCTTTCAAAGTAGCATTTGTTCTTTTGAAATTGGTCTGATCTGTAGAGGGAGGAGTTAGAAGGGAAAATGGCTGGCTGAGGAAAAAGGGATTATTTTTAACTCAGGCTAAGCAAAAATAATTTTCTTTTTTAGCTTTGGCCACTGAACTAAACCTGTGTTGTTCACATAGTGCTAGAAGTGGGTAGTGCTCGGTGCTGGGCAGATTTTTATAAGTATTGCCAGTTTAAATTTAGCTGCTATTTTCTGATGCTGTTGGTCATAGTTAAGCTTAGACCTGTTGACAGGGACAGAACAGGACAGGGTCAGATCCACACATGACACAACATGTTGGTCCTTCTCCCTTCCTGCTTCCACAGCCCTTGTTTTTTAAGAATTGCTTTATTAGGCAATTGTTCTTAAAACTGTTTCTTGCCTTTGTCCAGTACAGAATCTCTCATCCTTTGCTCACATTTTCTTTTGTAGATAACCTGACAGACCAATGTGAAAAAATGGTGTGCCTGTGTGACCAAGAAGCAGCCAAGTGTTGGGGAGCAGCCCCATACAACCCACACTTCTTCCTCTGGCCAGATTTTTTATGTGGACAGACTCATCCCACCTGCCATTTCAGTTATGGAGGGGCAGAGTAGTCTTTTTGGGACCTTTCTTCTAATCCTTTGAATTTGAAGGTGCTGGAATAAAGTCTAATCTCTTTTACCAGAGCTAATAATGGTGTGAGAGAATTTTTTATCAGGCTGAACCAGGGTTTATGGGGGAGGAGAGACAGGGTAACATATATGCTGAAATAAGGATAAGATCCTTCTCTGATCACTGTCTTTGAGGAAACGAAGGGTTCAGTCTGCAACTGCAGTGAGAACACATTATCCGTCACCAAATGGCTTTTTTGTCCTTTCACACTGCCTGACCTCCAGCTCCCACACATTTGCACGTGATCTGGAAAATATGTAGGGACTTCTACTGGACTGGTTTGTTAAAAAAAAAAAAAGTCAAATCCATCTCTGTGAAAAAATACACTGGCCTTTGAAGACCTGAGGCGTGCCAGTCTGGAAGCAGAGTGATGCACTTTATTTTCCTGGACCTGCGGGAGGAAGGATGCCTCCTTATTCGTTATTTGTGCTTGGAGGAATTATGTTTCCTAACAAAAGGAAAAACAGTCTGGCCCAGGGGAGGGCTCCATTCTTTCCCACGGGATGTGTGTGAGTGTGCATGTGTGTGTTTTGTAGCTTATACAGCCAGCTGTCCTGCCCCTCGTGTTCCTGCCTCACAGCACTGGGGACACTTCTGAGGAACGTTCAGAGGTACGCAGAGTTACACTGGGCTATTGCCATTGCAAGGCCAGCAAGAGTTTTTGACTTTTACCAGTTGGCACACTCATACATTGCAAAAGAACATATTTCTCACCTGCCACGCACACTTCAGAGCTGACATGCTGCTCTCCTGTACAGGTATGGGCATATGCCCCGGTCACTGACTACCTGGGAATCAGTTATTGTCATGTCAGGAAAGTGGAGCTGTGGATAACAGCAGTCATGTAAGGAAATCTTTAAACTCTCCTTTTTTAAAAAGATATTAGAGGCTTCTATTCAAACACTATGTATCCTTCTGGCAAGAGTAAAGCAAAATCCCATTCTTTCAGCTAGGGGTAGCTATGTTCAAGTGGGTCTTCATTGCCTCTTCCCTACAAGTCTGAGCAAGCCAACAGGACAAGAGCCTCTACACCAAGAGGTGCAAACAGACAGGAGTCACAGTTGCATCCCAGGAAGCAACACATTCAATGTGCTGGGGTAGATGTTAGGAGCTGAGGGGCCTGGCTAGGTCAGGCTGCTTCTGTCTCTTCTGAAGCACAGCTGACAAACTTTGAGTACCACCCTTGAAATAAAAAGTAACAGCGGGGAAAGACCAAAGGTATCTTGTCGGAGTCTAGAGTCAGAGATAAGTGGCCAGACTAAGTGGTGATAATACAGATTCCTTTACAAAAGGCTGTTTTGCTCCTTGCTGCAGAAGGATGCTGGATACACCACTGTGGCTGTGAAAGCTGCAGGAGAAAGAAACAGACTAACAATAATAAAAAAGCCAAAGACAACATGCACTGAGGTGGAAGCTTTTATTCCATCTAGAGCTCCATTTTTGGCTTATGGAGCATCACAAGTTGTTCCACGTGTAGCCTTTGCATCTTCCAGTGACTCCTGTAATGCTGCACCCTGAGCTATGCTGCACAGAAAGGAAAGGAGAGAGAGTGAGCGTGCGATACAGAGTTAGTACAACACAATAAACCCTTCCAAGGCTTTCTGGCAAGTAAAGAAGTTGTGAACTCAGTTTATGCTGAGGGTCTGCGAAGGAGTGATGCTGTGTGAGGACAGGTGCGCTTCTCATCGAGACCCTCGCCTCCTGGCCGTGTCCCTGTCCCCGCCGGGCTGGCCATCAGGTGGCGGCAGCGCTCCAGCGAACAGCAAAAGCAGCTCTTCCGTCATCGATTCAGAGAGGTGAGGTGTTTTTTTTTTTTACAGCAGGTCGAACAAGATTTTTGAGCGCGGGGGAAAGAGGTGCAAATGACACGGCTCCCCTCTGAAAGCAAAAAGTCAGCTGAGCTCGGTCTGAAACGCAGACCACAGCTTAGGTTGCGCAAAATGGGAATTAAGCTTGTTTCAAATTCCAGCCTTCTGTGTCAGTCTACTCTGATGAGATCAGCTGACAGAGCTGGAGAAAACAGGCGAGCTTTCGGGTACATCAGCCTCTTCTCGGATCATTTCTTTGAGCCATGTGTGACGAAAATGTCTAATTTCCCCAACCTGATCAGCCAATCTAATAAAGGCTATTACTCGGCTTTACAAACCACTCAAACATACACTTAGACCATCACAGACTTTCTGTATGTGAGCATTACAAGAATGTGGCTGTAAGCATGTAGTTGATGGGAGGAAGACCCATCCTTCAGCATAAACCTAAAAGAACCAAAGGAGACACAGAACTTTGTTAAAAGAAGCAGCAGCAGCATCTCATTGAACAACTCATTGCCAAAAGTGGCAATTAAAGAAGATCCTATTGTTTTGTTTACAGATAACTCACTAGGGCCATGCACAAAGAAGATAGAACATACACCCAGCATAGAAAAAGAACTATTTGGAAAAAGAGATTGACTGTAGAGCCAGCCCTGTTAGCGTTTCATCCACATTGCTTATTTCCTGAACCAGATGCCTCGTCTGACCAGAGGTAAGTAAATGGCTGATTCCTCCTTAAGTTAAAAAAAGGTTCCTTTGGAAATAGGTGATTGGATTCATCTTTCTAGCAAGGAATTCCAGATTTTAGTTTGTGTTCCTTACCTTGTTGCGAGCCTTGTCTCATGCAGAGGACGCACCTCCTCAGCTGTGGGGTTAAAACAATGACCAGAACCACTATGCCTCCAACGCCAGCCGCCACAACTCCAAGGATTGTTCCAATGGATTCTTCTATACCAAACAAGCCTGGGGAGAAGGGAAGTTAGAGAGAGTAACATAAGACGTCATCCAGGCAAGTACATGTGATGCAGCCAGCACATTTTCTACAGTGGCTGCAAAGGAAGCTACTTACTATGATATCGATTATGGCAATGTCTTGTCTGACATGAAATCATGGGCTTCTACATGGGAGAGAGTGTATTGCACTATGAAGTTATTGATTTTTTCATTCCTTTGTAGGAAGCTGCCGTGCTTTCTGGAGGTTTGGAGATAGGACAACCCCCTCTCCCTAGCAATATCCCTTAATGGCTGGATGCTATTGGGAAGGCAAAAGATGCTGCTGCCTGAATTAATGGAACTCATGGGTGCATGTTTCATTTTCAAATGCAAAAAAAAAACCAACCCCACAACTTTGACAATTTTGAGAAAGTTAACAGTATCCCTGTCTACCTCCAAAGAAGAAAGCACCACAGGGCTGGCATAGCTCCACTAAAGTACTTTCTTTGATTTGTTGCACTTTGGGACATGCAGAGAGATGGGATAATTTTCTTTGAGACAAGAGCACAATGGCATTCAGACTTTTTAATTTGTCAGGACCGAAGGATGATTCAGGAAGAACCTTTGGTCAGGTAAGCACAGAAGGATGGACTGTTACAAGGGTTATGGGATACAGCATGGAGAGTATTTGTCCTGTAGTGTCGTGGCTGCCAGAGTAGGAGTGTCTCTTTAGACAGAGGAAACTGGTTGAGCAATAGTGCAACACTGATCTGATCAGATTTAAAGTGATTACCTCATGCTCATGGTAGTCATTTGGCCATGTGACTCACTCAGGAAGGCTAATAAAAGATTGGTTGAAAAGCCTTCCAGTTTTATCTACAGTGACAGTACAATCAGACTTTCATTATATATCTCTTTGTGGTTGAATTTAAGCTTCAGTAGAAAATTCAGACAGTTTTGATACCATATTCACGCACGCATTTCCAAGCATTGGGCCACACACTCACAGCAGTAGCTGCTATGCTGTGCTACCTAGCCAAATGGATGGGCATTCAGCAGCTCACCAGAAACCAGCTGTAGGTCATCAGTAAACAAACCACCTCCCTCCTCCTGCATACAGGGAGGTATCCTGTAGCTTAAATCCATTTGTGGGGTTGATCATTTCATCAGAAAAGTGAGGGCAATGAAGATGCTGTAGAACCCTTACTCAAAAATATGTGTCATCTTGTAATGGACAAGTTAACAGAGTCAGCTAATTTCACCTTTTAATTTTACCTAAGTTTCTGGACAGTCTTGATTTGTGACACATAAAACTTCTTTATGAATTATATTTCTCATATTCTTTTCTCCCTTTAATTCAGGCATAGTGCAAAAATTATATATTTCATCTTCTTGGGAACACAGAGAAGCACTTACTCTGGCCAGGGTGCAAACATTGTGAGAGTAACCTGCACTACTGAGACTAAGAAATCAAGACAATGGGAGACCTCATCAGGCACATGACCAAGCCCTTGCAGGGGGGCATGGTTTTCCTGCCTTGTTTGTGCTATGGTTTAAATTGAGTAGTTCTATAAAAATTAGTAAGGGAAGAACTCGGGCTCAAAGGGGCAAAGGCTTAGTGAATCTCAGAGAACTAGAAGCCTTGGTAATGAATAAGGTGGAAATAGCACTTGCATAATTTACCCTTGACAGAGAAGGTGCTATTTTTCATTAATTAGATAATAGGATAATAAACCTTCTGATGTGTTGATTTGCTGGGACTGGAATGTGTTTGGCCTACATAAAAAGGAAAGCTGCTTTGACATTTCCAGCTGATAAAGGCAAAGCAAGTTATCTCCTTACCTAATATGCCTAGTGTCTACTTGTGAAGCTAAGAAAACATAGCGTGGCACTTTTAATGCTACTTTGATTTTAATGTGAATGAAGTTAAGCAGAAATTATATAATGTGATCCTCATGTTTATTGTGGGTTTACTCGTGTCATCCAGAGTTAAGGAATGAATATGCAAGTTAGTGGTTTGTAGAGATATAATGTAAAACAAAACCCCAGAGTTTAGAGCTGCTCCTCAAGATAGTATGAATGACACCTGTCATTCATGGGTGTTCTGCCAAATAGAGCTGTGGGTACAAGAGAACTTGTCTGACTGTTTCATTCTTGGCACAGACTTTGATTTTAGGGATAAAATTATTCCTTCTCTTTTTGGTTGTAAATCTCCTTCCTTGTAATAGTACCTGTGTGATTGTTTGTAGAGACAAGCCAATCAAAATTAGCTAGCCTAACAAAAAGAATGAGAAATGCTATGGAGCAATTACACTCCATGACAACAGGCCCTAACCGCTAGAGAACAAACGGGCCAACTTCTCTCTTTCTATAACTCTGTAGACCAGCTTTGGAGAAGAAAAGAAGTAAATAACATCAAATATTACCCAGAGCCCTCCTGATCCTGAGCTTTGTGCCATCTCCTGTCACCACCTTTCCATCCAGAAGTGTAACCTCACAGAAATAAATACCATGGTCACTGGTTGTCACATTGAGGATCACCAGGGAGGCATCCCCTTGGGACAAGTCTCCACTCATGAAAACCCTGGAGTTATTTGGCAAGACGGTCACATTGTTTTCTAGCAGGTCCATCTGCCCCTTTTCGTCTTCTTTGTACCACTTCACCGTCAGGTCAGCCAGGGAGAGGCGTCGTGGACTGTTAAAGTGGCAATTTAAAACCACAGTTTCACCCTCTTTGGCTTTTTCCTTGGCTGGTGTTTGAGTCACTAAAAGGTGCCATGGCTCAGGCGTTGTCCACAACGAAGGCTGTGCTGTTATATCAGTGGCAGCTGCATTCTCCTTGCTTGCACTTCCACCAACACCAGCATCTGTACCAGGAAAGAGAAAGAAGATGGTTGAGCGTGACAGGATGATAAACCTTCTGGCTGCTCCTGATCTTTAAGCAGCACAAAAAAAAGGGCCCCTGGAATTAAGACGTGAGGGTAGTCACTATTATGATGATAGGGATTTTGTCCTGGTTCCTGCTCAGATTATGTGCATGTGCACAGCTATGTCTTTTCCTGATCCTCAGTTCTTTCCTGCTGCTGTACTAGAGGAAAATTAATGTCTTTGTCCAATGGCATTGGGTGAAATTCTGAGTTCATTCAGCCACATTTCCACCTGGACCTCTAATCTCTTTCTTCCTACCCCAAAAATTCTTGGGGCCTAGTGTTTCTGCCTCAACTGCTTCTGAGGCAAAGCAAAAAATGCATGTCTCCTTACACACAGACAGCGGTGTTCTGTTAAGTACAGTGAATATGTGTGCATCCTAATGCAGCTGCCTGCATCCAGAAACGTAATGTGAGTTTCTTAGGAGTTTTAGCATGCACTTCCAGTTTCAGGATAGGAAATCTTGAAACTGTGGGAAGAAATCTCCAATAACAATGGTATCAGCAACCTGGGGGACAGCACCTTAGCATGCTGCACGTACTGATAAGCATGTGGTGTGAGTGAGTTTCTTCACCATGAGGAAGACAAAGAGAAATTTTATAACACAGGATTTTGGCTTTTGGTGATTGTGCATCTGTTTTACAAATAGAGTGTACAAAGTAAAAGTAAAACTAAAAAAGTAAAATAGAGTGTACAAAGTAAAGCGCAAAGATGGCACTTGATCTTCTGTTTGCCAAGCAGAAAGTTAGTGAAGTAATTCTGCCTGGGCAGGCCACTTTCTGTAACTGTTTTTTAGTCACTGTGAGTGTCAACATATAAGTTTTGATAACTTCAGAGTTGTGAAAACACTCAGCATATGAAATAGCCAACCCCATTTTGACAAATGACACCCTGAAAGGCATAGAAGATGCACCTGAAGACACTGTCATACTATCATGTTTAAAACTAAGAGATCTCCTGACAGTACACTGGGTGACATATCTGTGAAGGGACCACATTGTCCTGCTACTCTTTGCTAGGAAAATATGGACAACATGCCTGTAGTAGAGATCTAAAGCTGCCTTCTCTCATGCAGCTGCTAATCATAGTATCAAGCAGCCTTGAGCTAGGAGTAGCGTGAGTGGATTTCATCTCTGGAAACAAGCCTGGGCTCAGAAGATGAGAGGAACAGTTGCTGTCTAAAATCCCCAGCTGGAACAAATTGAGGAAAACAAACTCTTACAAATAAGCCAACAGCTGCCACCAAGGAAGAGTTGAAATATTTTTTTTTACAAGTTTCTTCTGTGGTTTTATTTTCTTCAAGTGAAATCGTCTCCCTTACTAGTTGGTACCCTCTCAAGAAGTGCAGACCATCCACCGTGCAGGTCTTGATTTTCCATTGTCTTGAGTCTTTCATTGCCATCCAAATGGTATGAAACCCTATTGTCTGACTCTGGTGAAGTTTCACAGTGACAATAGCCTCTGAATGCTCAGGGACAAACATCTTAAGGCAATGGAAAACTAAACCTCTTTATGACTGGTTTGAGAGTTACTTGCATGGCTCCTCTGGGCATGTTTGTACAAAAAAAATCACAGTTGTATTCATAGTTATTATTGTTATTTATGACTCGTATGGGAGCAGCACTGACAATTTCTGTCAGACAGCAGGCCCTGTTGTTTCAGGTGCCTTATAAAAGGATGGTGTACAGAGCTTACAGTTTAATTATCAGACAAGAAGTAACTCATGGATGCAAAAAAGTAGAAAATACAAGCTGGCTAAGAAACTAGGCAACAACAAAGCACGTGAAAACCCTTCAGAGCTGTTCAGTGCTCCATGCTTTTACCTCAAAGTCAAAATATTGGCCTTGTAACTGGAACATCAATCTATGGAAACTGGATGCCTGAGAATTAGAGACACAAACATCTTTGTAGTTTTGGATCCAGTCACTTAAAATGAGTAGTCCTTATTAAAGATACTGGATAAAGTGTTATCTTCATTTTCATACATAATTTTACCAGTGAGCCCTCTGGAGCTACTTGGGGCAATCTGATGTCCAGATTATCCCTTCACAGGTAGAGAACACTGTAATGATGCAGCATTCATAAGAATTGACGCATCTTGACAAGGTACTTTGTGTACAAACTATACTTCGAAGTACAAACTATAGTTGAAATACTTGACAAAGCTGATGCTAACTTGACATATTACAGACTTGTGCATCAAATACTCTGATGTTATATAATTGGTTATTGGTTAGACTAAATTTGAGTAGTTTCATCATTAATACTTTAAAAAAATTTCTGTTCATCAACCATTATCTCCACTGGATACTGCTGCTTTATCTAGATAAGTGCGTGCTACTTCTACCTTCTTTTCAAGGAAGAACCACAGAATTTCTTCTCCAGCCTTACCATATGCACCCCCTGAGACACAATTATGATCTTTATTTCTTTTAGTCATGTAAAATATATAATTTTTACTTAGTTACTGAGTGCCATAAAGAACATAACCCAGTGGGAACAATGTACTTTGATGTTGCATCTGTTCATTGTGAGTTTTATTTGCACCTCCTATCATGAAATAACTGGCCTTGTCATCTGTGTTACCCCATATCTTTGATTCAACTTATGTAACTTCCAGCTAGTTAGGAAAATAAAAGCACAAGAGGATTAGGTTTGAAAAAGATGGAATGTACTAGTTCACTGGTATTCAAATACACAATGCCCTTATCATATTGGCATCTGGGAGCATACCATGTCAAATGCCTTGTTGACTCTGCTTCAAAGCTCTTTTTATGTCAATTGCTTCATTAGCAGAGTGATGTGTAGGTCCTCTGTCATGCGGGCAGGTTGCAGGGCTCAATCCCTGATGGAGAGGAAAGCAAGGCTTTTTGGTGAAAGCACTTGAGCTAGATAGAGTACAGAGAAATACAGCATGGACAAGCTTGTCTTGACGTGGAAAAATGATTAGATGATCTAATAGGTCATTGTCATATGAAGTCGGTGGTTCAGTTTTCAACCATGAGAGGAGAATGCTCTCTGTGACTCTCTGTAATGTGACAACGTGCTTCGCATTTGGCTGTACTAACAGGGCACCTACTAAGCCATCAGCCTCCTTTTTACGTAATCTGAGGGTTGATACTTTCCCATGCAAGGCCATATTGTTGGGTGTGAATGAAAAATACACAAGGCAGGCTAGAGAAGGTGAGGTGACAAAAGGGAAGAATAAAATATACCTGCACTCACTTCCAGTACTGGAGCCTCTAACTTACTCCTTTGTGTCTGGAGTAAAGCCAAGCAGCCCTGCCAGCTTCTTCTGCCAGCTGCCAGCAGCATCGAGGAACCAAAATGGTGGGTGGAGGTTTGTGCAATATCTGACCTTTCTAGCTGAGCCTCCTTTCCTTTGTTCACACTCAGTATATGGAGAAGAGGACAAATAGGGCGTAATTTCCAACTCCCCTGTTCTGGGTGCCTCAGTTCAAGAAGGACAGGGAATTGCTTGAAAGAGTCCAGTGCAGAGCCACAAAGATGATTAAGGTAGTGGAGCATCTCCTTTATGAGGAGTGGCTGAGGGAGCTGGGTCTCTTTGCCTTGGAGGAGACTGAGGGGAGACCTCATTAATGTTTATAAATTTGTAAAGGGCAAGTGTCAGGAGGAAGGAGTCAGGCTCTTCGCAGTGATAGCCAATGACAGGACAAGGGGCAATGGGAGCAAGCTGGAGCATAGGAGGTTCAATATGAACATGAGGAAAAACTTTTTCACTGTGAGGGTGACAGAGCACTGGACCAGGCTGCCCGGAGAGGTTGTGGAGTCTCCTTCTCTGGAGACATTCAAAACCCACCTGGAGACGTTCCTGTGTGACCTGGTCTGGGTGATCCTGCTCTGACAGGGGGCGTTGGACTGGATGATCTTTTGAGGTCCCTTCCAACTCCTAACATTCTGTGATTCTGTGATTCTGTGATAAAAATACTCTCATACTGGAATGACTGGCTTTCAGATGGTTTTGTTGGCTTTAGAGCTCAACTTCACACTCAGCTGGTGCCATGAAGGTGCTATATAAGCTGTACCCGGATCCCAGCTGTCTATGATTAAGTTAGGTTGTAGAGAGGTGGGTGTAGGTCTCATCTCACAAGTCACAACCAAGAGGACAAGAGGAAATGGCCTCAAGTTACACCAGGGGATGTTTAGGTTAGACATTAGGAGAAACTTCTACACTAAAAGAGTTACCAAAGACTGGAATAGACTGCCCAGGGATCACCATCCTTGGATGTATTTAAGAGCCACCTAGATATGGTGCTCAGGGAGATGGTTTGGAAGTGGACATTGTAGGGTTAGATAACGGTTAGACTTGATGATTTTAAGGGTCTTTTCCAACTATAATGACTCTATGATTCTATGATCAACGACTGCACATTGCTCATCTTAACTCATATGACTTTTGCCCTGGGCCGAGGTTGGCTTTCGCAAATGGATATGAATAACTACACTGTGACAATAGACAGTTACATCAGAGACTCAAAATAGAAATTAAGCTTCTATGAATAAGGATACTCAGCTCTTCTTGTTGAAAAAGAAAGGCAAACATACTCTTTCTGAACATTTCTATTAGCTAAACAGGAATGTATCTATAAAGAAAAGTATGTTTTAATACAGTGCACAACACTAGATATAGTTTTCATGCACCTTGAGGGAAGCCCTCAGCAAAAAATTACTTTTTGAAAAAAAGGCAAGAACATCTCAAGCCAGGTGCCAGGAATAAGCTATGTTTCTTTTAATTAAGGAAAGAAAGTACTCACCCACCAGCAAGAAGAGGAGGAACGAAGACACTGCAGATCTGTAGACCTTTCCAGTGTTCTGGCTCATAGTTGCTGAAGTATATGGCTTCACTGTCTCTCCCTCCGGCAGTATGGGCAAAAAAATATGTGTGTGTTATTGCAACGGCACCTCGCATTCTGCCCAGTGAATGTCACACTTACTAAAGTTACCACAGCTTTGAGCTCACAGTGCTGTGCCTGGATGACAGCCATGTTTGAAGTGACAACAATGAGATCCCGGGGGCTGTTCTGATCTCTCCCAGAGAAGCTGCTGAAAATGCCCTGAGAGCAGAGGGAAGATAATGCACTGTTTTTCACTTTGGCTTTGTAGAAATGGCAACTTTGGGCTGAGTGCAGAATATCCAGATACTCAGAAGGAGATCTCTCTTCTGCTGAACACCTTTGTAGTGGAGGTGAGAAGAGAAAGAGCATTGGCTTGATTTTCTGAGCAGCGGGACTCCTATCATCCTATCCACCATGAAAGGAAGTAATAGGATTCACTATCTTTGTGGCAATACACACACGATGTCTATAAGTGAAATGTATTCCCCAAAGTATTTTTTTTCAGTGCAGAACAAATCTTTTTTTCACCTAAAGTTTTTTACTTAAACTGCATTTAAGTGAAGCTCATCTATGCCACCAGGGTGGAGGGGAAAACCACTAAAGCAGATGGCCTATCTGCAAGACTAGCAACTGTACTCAGGAATGGAGAGTCTGGGTTTACACAAAGGTATGCACACAGCACTGCTTCCTGGGAAGAGCTCCATCAGCCCCAAGCCCTCACCTGTAGTGTTCAGCCCTTCCAGCAGTGCTACTGCTTTACTCAGCACATACCACTCTCACTGGCTGGCTGACTCCTTTTCCCTCAGCTATGGGATTAGGGATTATGACACACCTTTCCAGATGCCTGCTGGCTTTATCTAATAATTTTGCTTACCTTTAGAACTCTAGTTCATAGAATTGTACTTGAGTAAAAAGTAAAGACTCAATTCCACATCTGTTAAAACACAAAGCACAATTCAGCAGAGTATTTCTGCTTTTCTTCATTTTTGAAAGTAAAAAAGACCCCCAAAATACACCCATCTCACCATGAGAAAATCTATCATCATGCTACTGTCATATGGCTTGCTTGAATACGCTTTCAATAAATTCTGTGATCAGCATCTTTGCATGTAGATACTCCACGATAACTCTTTCAAGAAATTCCACATCTGACTTGCAAAACTGCTGAAAAACAATGCCAAGAGGAACAACCCATTCCTTGAGTGACCACTTGTTGCTCTAGATTTGTTGTGGTGACACCTGTATCAGCAAAAGCAGGACAGCCTTTTTTTTGTTGTTGTGTTTGTTTTTTGGTTTTTGTTTGTTTGTTTTGTGATAGAGGGAGCATAGCTAAAGGAACTTAAAAGGTAAATATTTCTTCTCTGTTTGAAATGCGTTTGAAGAAAGGGAAGACCTGGGACTACCAGGAAGGAATCACTCCAAAGTCATCTATACGTTAAGAAGGGAACTGGGACCAAATGTAGAGCAACAATGCTTCATAACTTCAGTAGAAAGCTGGAGGGTAGATTGTGAGGGTTCTTCTGAAGCCATAGTGTTAGTGAGCAAAACCAAAATATCTATGGAAATAAGAAGGTGGAGGAGGCAAAAACAGCTAAGATTTTCAGGAGGGAATAACCAGTCAAAGGCATCTGGCAGATCAAGAGGAACTGGGACCGAGTTCCTGTCTTAGAGTACTGGTCATGACTGCGTGTCAGAGAAGTCAGTGTGGGAAGATGGAGCTGAACCAAAGGCATTTCAAACAGTGTCTAATTTAAACCCAAATATTTGGTGTGTTTCTAAAAAAACCTTCAAGTGTGTTGTGATGGACATACTACCATTGGTCCTGCAAACACGGCTTATGTCAATTTCATACTGTAACAGGACCTCTCTTGTGAGTCCTCCATTGAATAGGACATGCCTAAGCAAAACTGTCAGGTCAGCCAGCTTTTAACTGAGGGAATTTTAGTGGTGCTGGCAGCCATCAGTTGAACATGAAGCTTCTTTCATTTGGATAACCCAGTATGATTCATAGACGATCTCAATTTTTGGACAAAAAGTAGAGTAAGCTGGTGCCCTGAGTGTTGTTGAGAAAAGTCTGAGAAATTTGAGCTTCAGATGTAAAAATCGAGAAAGCAAAGGAACAAAAATTAAACTAAGCAGACATTGTTTTTACAGTTTCTTGTAAACTTTGGAGACTCACAGCCAGTGGCATTAAAGCTGTGCTGTCTGGGCCAACAGCTGGAGGGGACACGTCAGACTTCTGGCATCATTACTGATGGATGTATCAGTGGGCAGATATTGCAGGGCCCAGAGATGTCCCTTCAGGGAGAGCCTCAACTCACTTTCTGGGGAAATGGTGAGAGAAAACACAGAGCAGGAAGAAACAGCATACATAGCATACAGCAGCATACCAGGCTGCTCTACTCCTTCTTCCCTTGGCCATCCATCCATCCATTTTCATCGTCTACCAGCCCGCCACACAACAAAGTGGGGATTTCTTTCCACATCACAGAGCTCTTCTTTTTCCTGCGAGGTGACGTGAGGGCACAAATCTGCATGCCATCATCGCTCTGGCTGGGTCCCCTGACTTGAGGGGCACCACGTAATGCTGCCAAACTTGAGAGCCCAGCTTTTCAAACCCCTGGGTGCTCACGGTTCGGTCAGAAACCACTTGGCACCGCTCAGCAGCTTTAAAAACGACAGCCTGTGTTTCCTGAGATGAGGCCCTCGCCGTTTACGTCCTTTATTTCACCTCATCCCCTGCCCGGCGGCTCAGCTTTCTCCGTGCACGCCCGCGGTGAGGTCGGGATGCCGGGTCTGGCTCTTGACGGCCCCTCAGACCGCGCTTTGTGGTGGCGGCAGCGCTCCCCAGCGGCGTGGCCAGAGGCACCTCAGCAGCGGGCAGCGGAGGGCGGGCTTTCCTTCCCCCCTCTCCCTCTAGGTGTCCCCCTGGAGCGGCCTC
>NW_010177936.1:53278-58614 GCF_000695765.1 Mesitornis unicolor | reverse complement strand
ATCCCCTCATCCAGGTCATTGATAAAGATGTGAGACAGGACTGGCTCCAAAACTGAGCCCTGGAGAACACCACTTGTGACTGGTCGCCAACTGGATTTAGCTCCATTCACCACAATTCTCCATGCTCAGCCATCCAGCCAGTTTTTAACCCAGCAAGGCATATGCCCATCCAAGCTATGCCCAGCCAGCTTCTTCAGGAGGATGCTGTGGGAGATGGTGTCAAAGACCTTATTAAAATCCAGGTAGACAAAGTCCACAGCCTTCTCCTCGTCCACCAAGCAGGTTACCTTGTCATAAAAGGAAATTAGATTAGTTAAAACAGTCTGCCAATGATGGACTCATTTTCTATTCTTACTCTCCCACTCCTACCCCTTTAAGACATTTTCATGAGTGTAACTCTTTAATAATTTATACACATTTCCATTATCATTACTGAGCTAAAAGGAGTTAGTAGCAGATGTTCTATTGGTCAGCTACTTGGCTTTGCTATTGTGACCCATTTGTTCACTACTTTTCTGAATCAGAGTAATAGCAGATCACACCACAGTGACAAGTGACAGACGTGAATTTCTTAAGATTGCTGGACGGATGTTGTAGTCCACTATAGAAGCTCTGGGATGCTGTGGTATTGTCCACGAGTTTTGTTTATCTCAAGGAACATCTGCAGTTTGAGGAACCTTTAAAGTGGAAAAATCCAGGAAGATACGTTATCTCAAATTCCTGTTTTCCTGTCATGTAGTACACAGAAGAGGGATGGCAAAATAAAGAGGTTATGGCCACAGTAATCCCTGGCAATGCACTCTTGGCTAAATGTCCAGCTCCATTTCAGCCTTGATTTAAATAAGGACATGCTAATATTTTAACATAGCAGAAGATGAAATGTCTGTGTAATTTTTGCAGAACGTAAAGAGTAATGTCTGTTGGTGTGGTACACTTCCAGGCCATGCCTTCACAGCCAGATAGGATTTACTCATAGCAGACATATGCTACGCTTCAACATGATGTAACAGAATCTGTATCAGCTCCTTTTCTGGGTGAAAGAACAGATCATGTTAATTTTTAAATTAATGTGGTGGTTTGACCTGGGCTGGATGCCAGGTCTTCACCAAGCCATTCTATCATGCTCTCTCTTTAGCAAAACAGGAGAGAGAAAAAATAACAAAAGGCTCGTGGGTTGTGATATGGACAAGAAGATTATGCACCAATTACTATCATGGGCAAAACAAACTTGACCCAGGTAAATTAATTTAATTTATTACCAATGAAAGCAGAGTAAGAGAATGAGAAATAAAAACAAATCTTAAAAAACCTTCCCCCCATCCCTCCTTTCTTCCTAGGCTCATCTTCACTCCCATTTTTACTACATGGTCCCCCTCGAGTGGTGCAAGGGGATGAGGAACAGTGGTTGTGGTTAGTTCATTGCACGTTGTTTCTGCTGCTCCTTCCTTCTTATGCTCTTCCCCTGCTCCAGCGTGGGGTCTCTCCCATAGGAGACAGTCCTCCATGATCTTCTGCAACGTGAATCTTTCCCACAGGCTGCAGTTCTTTATGAACTGCTCCAGTGTGGATCCTTTCCATAGGGTGCAGTCCTTCAGGAGCAGACTGCTCCAGTGTGGGTCTCCTATAAGGTCACAAGTCTTGCCAACAAACCTGCTCCAGCATGGGGTCCTCTCTCCATGGGGACATATGTCCTTCCAGGTGTCTGTTCCAGCATGGGTTCTCCACAGGTTTACAGCCTCCTTTGTGTACTTCCACCTGCTCTGGTGTAGAATCCTCCACAGGCTGCAGGTGGCTATCTGCTCCACTGTTAACCCCCATGGGCTGCAGTGGAACAACTTGCCCCACAAGCTGCAGGGGAATCTCTGCTCTGGCACCTGGAACATCCACTCTCCATCCTTCTTCATTGACCTTGGCGTCTGAAAGGTTGTTTCTCCCACATATTCTCACTTCTCTCTTCTGGCTGCTGTTATGCAGCAGTTTTTTTCCCATTAAATCTGTTATCACAGAGGTGCTACCACTGTCACTGATTGGCTCAGCTTTAACCACTGACGGGTCCATCTTGGAGTTGGCTAACATTGGCTTTATTGGACATAGAGGAAGCTTCTGGCAGCTTCTTCCACAGTCATCCCTGCAGCCCCCATGCTATCAAAATCTTGTCATACAAACCTAGTACAGTTAATTCTAAAAACATCTGTGATTCTACTTAGCTTTGTTTTGCAAGATTATAAAACAACTTTTCAGTATTAGAGTTTCTCAAGGACTTCTATGTCATAGTAGCCTGATTGCCTTATCAGTTCATATCCTAGTCTAAAAATAGTAAATAAAGCAGATCAAGACTACTCTGTTTACAAAGGCCAGCTTGCCTACCTACAAAAATATTGTGTTCTAAAATAAGAAAGCATCTTTATTATTACCCTTTCTGTTTGTTTTTTTCATGTCACAAAACATTTATCATTCTAAAGCTTCCTGCTCTAGAGTTCTGAACAGTTTTAAAATAAGAAGATGATTTATTTAATATATTTACACTACTAGTGGTCCCTGGTTATAAGTAGGTGGTAAATCAAACTACCGCCATTAAAGGCTCTAGACTGAACTAGAACAAATAAATTACTTCAAGTCAATAAATAAATTCATATTTACCATCTATTGTCTCTGGAAAATAAAAGAGATTAGCTATTTGGCATAGCAAATGTGGAGTTTCTCAAGGTATTCCAGAAGATAAAACTGTCTAGGACAAGAATCATCTGACAACACGCAGCTACAAAGTTGTGTCTTGAACATGGGGACAGATTACACTGGAAAACACTCCTGTCATTTTTATTGTGGCAACATGCACAGGTAGATGAATAATCTGAACTGCATGTGTGTTGTCTTCAGGGAGTTCTCCTCTAAGGCAAAGTAAAAGTAACAGAGCCATGTGATTTTAGAACTAATTTGGAGGGCTTTGATATGATCTGCAAGGAAAATGCAGATATCTTGAACAATTTTCTCACATAGAACAATCTCATTTGAAGGCCAATGGTGGAGTTGATAATGACCAGCAAATATTAACTGAACACTGGAAAATTTAAATATGTCAGAATGACCTTTCCTCATTTTCTGTGTTTGGCTTGTGTTGCAGTAGAATTTGCAAGTATACGTGGCCTTTACAAGGAGAAAAATATATTTTTAAAAATTATGCTGAATACCTGCTGTTTGCTTCTCTTTTTTATTCCAAGCTATCTTTTCCTGTCCTTAACTCAGCTGACTAAAGAAAGGTAAACAGAATATTTTATAGCTGTATCTTTTTAGGAGACATAATAAGGCTCCACATGTTATCTGCTTTCAATTTCTGTTAAGGTATCTACTTTTAAGCTGTTTTGACCATCTATCTTATTTTTATCATTCTGGAAATTCGGAACCATGTATGTCAGTATGCAGGCAACATCTTACTTGTTCTTGTAAAGGCCTGACAAATAAAAGGCCTTTTCCACTCATATGACATAATGCAACAGACCATAATTACTTGAGGTGAAAGACATTTGCCTTGTTTTAAAAGCGCACTCACATAGCTACTGCTTGTCAGCCAAGAAACAATGTTCATCAGTGTAAGGAACACGCACAAAACATGGATCAATTATGGATCAAGATCTAGCTCAAGTGTGCTAGCCCTGAATTGAACTTGCATACACCAAGGCCTTAAAGCCTTCTGGAATTGAGTCAAGACCTTCAATCATCCTTCATTTACTCACAAAAAAAAGCATAAGGAGCACTAAGCCAACAGCACTGTTTGAGGCCCAGTTGCCACTCCTGGTGCCTCACTGATGTATAACCTTGTGATTGTGTCCTGTTCAGAAAGTCTTCCAAAATGATTTTTGATTGCTCTTATGGTTTTCTATGCTTCTGGGAAAGAAACCTGGATAATGTGAAAAAATCTGTTTTGATAATGCTAGGTTATTCTGCTAAAAGTTGTTTACAGGTGAGTTTTTTTTGGGAGGGCCTTTTTTTTCCCTGAAGAATTCTTTTACATCCATGCAACAGAATGTGGAAGGGCATGTTCCTGGGCACTGAAAAAAGGCAATGTCCTCCATCTATAGTATTAAACTGTATCAAACACCAAAATAGACAGGTTACTCACTAACTGGCTACATGCTGAACCATGCCCATGAAGGGTCTGGAAGAATGTGAGTTGGCCCAGGCCAAATGCTTGCAAAGGGCTGTGATTGGCAGCCAGTACAGAGCATGTGCAGGTGATAGTAATTTAACTTAATGTATAGATTAATCATTCCGATCTTATAATCTCCCTACTTCTCCCACTACACAACAAGCAACATGTTGTTCTTTTCAGCATATATGACCCAATGCTCCAAGCTGACCCTGTGGAAAAGGACAAATTTTACACCAACCTGCGCTGCCTCACCCAAAAGGTTCTTGCAGATGATAAGTTCATAATCCTTGGTGATTTCAACACCAAAGTAGGAAAGAACTCTGAAGCCTGGAAAGGAGTACCAGGAAAGCATGGTGTTGGAAACTGCAATGACAATGGCTGCCTCTTGCTAGAGTATTGTGCAGAGCAGCAGCTCACCAATACTATCTTTCAGCAGAAAGACAGCTTGAAGACAACCTGGATGCATCTTTGATCCAAGCACTGGCACCTCATTGACTATGTCTTAGTGCGCCAGTGAAATGTTCACGATGTTCGTCGTACCCGAGTGATGCCTAGTGCAGAATGTCAAACAGACCACTGCCTTGTGCAATGCAAACTTAACCTCCACTTTAAGCCTAAACCTAAGAGGGGTGGCATTCCAAGGAGGAGGTTTCAAGTTAACAATCTTCAAATAGCTACAGTGAGAGACAACTTCCAGACAAATCTTCAAACTAGACTTGAAGACCATCCAATAGATCCCTCTCCTGAAGCGCTTTGGCAAAATATTAAAAATAACATCCTCTAGTCTTCTGAAGAATCCTTAGGGTTCTCCTTCAAGAAAAACAAAGATTGGTTTGATGAAAACAACCAAGAGATCCAGGAATTGTTGACAAAGAAGAGAACTGTTCATCAAGCACACCTCTCTCAGCCGTCTTATCATGTAAGAAAAGTAGCCTTTCATCTTGCATGCAGCAAGCTCCAACAGAAACTTCTAGACATCCAGAACAAGTGGTGATCATTCTAGCAGAAAAGACTCAACTATGCGCAGATTTGGGTAATTACAGAGGATTCTAAGAGGCTCTGAAAGCAGTGTACGGACCGACACACCATGCTCCAAACCAACTACTAAGTGCAGATGGCCAAATGCTTCTCACAGATAAAACTTCTATCCTGAATCGATGGTCTGAACATTTCCAGACTCTCTTTAGTG
>NW_010177936.1:0-53222 GCF_000695765.1 Mesitornis unicolor | reverse complement strand
ATGAATTGGATATAGCCCCTACTATGGGAGACACTCTTGAGGACATATAGCAGGTGAAAACTGGCAAGGCATTTGGGATTGACGGAAGCCCACCTGAAGTCTGGAAGCATGGAGGCCACACTCCATGCTAAATTTCACGAGCTTGTTGTGCGCTGCTGGGAAAAAGGTGAACTACCATCAAATCTCCGTGATGCAGTCATTATCACTCTTTACAAGAAGAAACGAGAAAAATCAGACTGCTCAAATTACCATGGTATTACTTTGCTCTTTACTGCTGGTAAAATCCTTGCAAGAATACTTTTGAACAGATTAGTACCAGCTATCTCAGAAGAACTTCTACCTGAAAGCCAATGTGGTTTCAGAGCCAATAGGAGTACCACAGACATGGTATTTGTCCTCAGACAACTCCAAGAGAAGTTACTTTATGTAACTTTCGTTGACCTCACTAAAGCTTTTGACACTGTGAGCAGAAAAGGCCTGTGGCAGATCTTGGAACGATTAGGATGCCCTCCCAAGTTCCTCTAAATGATTATCCTGTTACATGAGGATCAGCGTGGCCAAGTTAGATATGGCGATGCACTCTCTGAGCCCTTCCCAATAACCAATGGTGTGAAACAAGGTTGCATTCTTGCACCAACTCTATTCACAGTCTTCTTCAGCATGATACTCCAAAGGGCTACGGCAGACCTCGATGAAGATAACAGCATTTACATCCGATAACGTACCGATGGGAGCCTATTCAACCTAAGGTAACTGAAGACCCACACTAAGACCCTAAATCACCTTGTCCGTCAGCTGCTTTTTTGCTGACAATGCTGCCCTCGTTGCTCATACAGAAGCAGCTCTGCAGCACTTAACATCTTGCTTTGCAGAGGCTGCTGAGCTTTTTGGGCTGGAAGTCAGCTTGAAGAAGACAGAAGTTCTTTACCAACCTACACCTCAAGAAGTCTTCCACCATCCCCACATCACCATAGGCAAATCAGAGCTTAAGTCAGTCCAGCAGTTCAACTATCTAGGAAGTATAATTTCCTTGGATGGTAAGATTGACAAAGAGATAGACAACAGGTTAGCAAAGGCATATAAAGCTTTCAGAAAACTCCATAAAAGAGTCTGGTGCAATAAACACCTGAAGAAAAGCACAAAAATTAGTGTCTACAGAGCCATTGTACTGTCTACCCTTTTATATGAGTCTGAATCATGGGTCATCTACCGCCACCACCTGCGACTCCTCGAATGCTTCCATCAGCACTGCCTCTGTACAATCCTAAACATCCACTGGACTGACTACGTGACTAATGTCACTGTCCTTGAACAGGCAGGGGTCACCAGTATTGAGGCCATGCTGTTGAGGACGCAGCGGCGTTGGGCAGGGCACGTCTCCAGGATGGAGGATCACCGCCTGCCCAAGATTGTGCTCTATGGTGAACTTGCCACCGGCTGCCACAACAGAGGAGCCCCAAAGAGGAGATACAAGGACTCCCTGAAACAATACCTCAGATCTGGCCATATTGCCTACCATCAGTGGTCCACTCTGGCCTCCAACCGGGAGACATGGAGACACACCATTCATGACGCTGGTGTCTCCTTTGAGAATGCACGTAGAATCAGTCTCGAGGAGAAAAGACAACGCAGAAAGAACCGCACCTTGTCAATACCATCTAAGGAGACTTTCTGCTGTGTCCTTTGCAACCGGACTTGCCTATCCCACATCGGCCTTTTTAGCCATCAGCATGCTTGCAGCAAGCGTGGGTAGTGTCCTTCCCTTATCTTCATTCGTGAAGTCTAGCCATGAGATAGATGAATCTATACATTGTCTGCTCTTGTGTATAATTCTCCTTTGACCTCTCCAAAGAAGGCAGTTACCTCAACTACCGGGGGCATCCTCTTCTTGGTGTCTGCTCTCTTTTTGCTGTTAGATGCAGCAGAATTCACTGGAGAGATGTTGTCTGTAATTAATGTATTTTTGCTGCTGCTGGTGGTTTGTTAACTGTAATATCTTTGCTGTCCATGCAAAATTAAGATGCAAAACTTTTTTCTAATCAGGTAGGGTCAAAAAGCAATGTGGGGCAGTGAACTGAACTGTTAGTGAGGTTTCCAAGACACCATCTGTAGCTTGTCTCCTCTATACCTCGATTCAGGCATATTTATTTTTGCAGGAGTTTTTATTTTTCTCCTCTTTCTTTTTCATTTTTATTTTTTAAAGCATAAAGGTCTATCGATAAGGGAACTGATTCTGAAGAGCAAAGGTTCTCAAATAAAACAATTAAAAGTAAAAAATTGTACTTATTCCTGTATTTTTTCTTATTTGCTCTTATTTTTGAGAAAAGTGAGGTCTAGCAAGATGTATACTCTGAGTGGCTATCAGACAGGTCAGAGTCTACATGCTGGAGGAACAGTAGCACTTTAGTGTGTGCTATCAAGACAACGATGGCAATTTTTCTGGAAATTTAGAGGATCGATACATCCAGGTGAAAAATGTGAGCTGTAGGTGTTTTTTCTTGTGCAAAAGATGGTCATCTTCCAAAATAACTGGTAACCTAAATAGACCAGACAGCACTATATCCACCATTACAGACCATGCAAGGTCACAACAGCATAAATCTCTACAGCTGAGCTGTAAATTGACCTCCAGTCCCCTGAGCTTTGGATCAATGTCTTGTTCTAGCGCAGTCTCTTCAGGATCCATTATCTTCAGGCTCAAATTTGATAATATATTTCCAAAACTGAATGAGACTGGAGTATGAGCTACCTTTGTAAATGAAGCCTTTTATTCTGGCTGAGGTTACTCTTTACCAGTATTGAAAGTCTGAAGGTTTCTTTCTCCAGTCAAACACCTCAGATTTAATGTCTTTCTGCTGGACAAAAAACCACCAATCTCTGCTTCCTTCCTCCAGCTGGGACTTCACCTTGCTTATTCTTTCATTCCCTTTGCTTCATCTGCTCACCTTTTTCATTATATGTGATTCAGGTGAATGCAAACTGAAGATGCTTCCCCTTGGGGAGTGCTATTCTGTCACTGGATCAGGTGCAGATGGCAGAGCTCTTGTTAACTTAATTGATTATTAAAAAGCTGACATATGGAAGGAATTGCTTGCTTTCACTTTTCAGCTTGGGGAAATCATAAGGCTGTTTGAGTAAACAACTTAGAAAGTTCCTGAAAATAAGAGTTAGTAATATAGGAGGGCTGTTTTTGATCTTCTCATGAGTTCTCACCTCTCTAAAAATTGGATTTTGGCACTAGTTGCTACCATATGAAGTTGCATTTCTGATAAGTTATGTATGAATGGAGGTTGCTTGCAGAACTAAAGAACTTCCAGCCTTCTTGAGAGCAGTTGTATCCTATTAAGGAAGATAAGAATATGAAAAGTGTAGAAATAGTACAGGAGATACAAGAAAGCTGGAGAGGAGTTAATGTAGACAGAACATGTTTGTTTTGTCACATGGTATATTCTTTGAAGTTTGTACTTCAATATTGCTATTAAAAAGTTCTATTTTTCCTCACTGTTTTCATAACCATACTGACTAAAGGACAACTTTGCTTTCTATTTGAGTAGTGATGACACAAATCTTGCATTTCAAAGACATGGACAAAACTCAACATGAATCTGTTCTATGAACCCTTAGGAGATGTTTGGTTTTGACAGATCTACTAAAACTGCCAGTGTCTAAACTTCAAAGCTCTCATTGGAATCTAAATGTGTTGAGATTGTCTTCATTTAGCTTCTTCAATTCTGGCTATACACATCTGCTCACATTCCACAAATATAAAGTATTATCTTAATTAGGGAACTTCTTGAACTATCCTCATGCTTACATCAAGGTAAGCTGCATGTACTGTCACTTTCTGATGTCACCTTGGATCACTTTTCAGATTATCACTTTTTGTGATGCTGCCTCTCATACTCAGGAAGAACTTCCTGTAATAGTCAGAAACCCACCACCTTTAAATTATATGTGAAAATTTTCTAGTGGGAAGCCTGATTGTCGCTAACTTCCAAGGGCACTGATTACATGGCCTGTTATGCTGACATTTGTCTTGTATATAGCACAAATTTGGTATTGGACATACAAAGTGTAAAACCTTTGGGGTGGTAAATAATCTCTTTCATTTGAGAGTTTTACAAGACTTAGTATAGCAAGGTCTTGGTCTTATGGTATTACAAGAACTTACAGCTTTCATCTTATATCAACAAAGGAATAGCAAAATCTGCTCCCAGTGTTCTACTTTCTTATGGTATCTAATAATGAAAAAATGTCACACTAATCACTTGAATACAATTGTGTACAATGGCAACTGGTACTACTTGAATACTTGAAAAGTTGTTCAAAAGAAAATGCAGACATTATTGCTAGAAAGAGATGTTGCTACATGAAATAAATAGAAATATAAACAAACTGAAAGATGAACTGCTGAAGCTTTCAAAATTGAAATAATGGTGTTTGGTAAAATTAAAGTCTGATGAAATTCAGAGTTAATGATCTTATGGTATGTAAGTCAGTGTTTCATTAGAGATCTGTGCAACTGAAGTTAAAGTTTTCTAACAAAAACAACTTCAGAATAGTTGTACATTTGGCCCAGTCACTTTTACAAATTTGCTGTAAAGGAAATTGCTCATCGGTTGTTTTATCTGTTCATGAAGCACTGTTATGCCAGCTGTCTAGATTGGCATAAAGATGTTCAAGTGTACACCAATGCACATTATTAAATGTAATAAGAATGACCAGGGAGCAAAGAACTGTCTATTTTAATCTTACTCTGCAACCCAAAATCTGAGCATTTTACATAGCTTTTAAATTTCTGTCCATTTTTTAATTTGCTGCTAAAGGCCAAAGCCCATGTATGTGTTAAGAAAGGTATGTCTGTGTAGTGATTTTAGACTGAGTAGATATTGAGTGAATGAGCACCCAGGAAGTTGGGAGGGGAAACTAACAGTGCCTTGCTTGTTTTCCTTATTCTGGCTGAAGTCTTCTGAGGAGTGACAGGGAAGGCAGGATTTCTTTGCTTTTGGATATCAAGACAGTAATTCTCCATCCCTACAGGACTGTCTTTAAACTTAGGGTGGTGAAAGTGGAAGATTTCTGGTGTATAGGAACAAAGGAGAACGAACAGGCTGGTATGTACATTCTCTGTGAATGTGGGACTTTTACAGAGCTTCTTACTCTTCTGTTCTTGTCCCATTCCTTTCTCTATGCTACACTGGTTTCTAACATGTTATATGTAGTGTCTTGCTACACTCTCAAAGGAGTGTAGAGATGGTTACCAGTCTAATAAAATGCTCCACCACCATTTGCTTAATTACGGTACGACAATCAAGCCATATGGTCTAAATGAGACTACAATTTGAGCCAAAGCCAGATCTTAAACGCAGAGGTGTCAGTGTAGAGAATTAATTCAGACATTATCTGATTTAAAAGAAAGGAAGTTAGGCCCTTTTAAAATTTGTGAATCTGCAGCTGTAGGAAAAAATAAAGAAACATCTATTAAGTTTAACCATGACTTGTTGGTAATAGAACCAGAAAGGTAGCAGATGCTTCAATTAACAGCAAAATGCTGTATATTGAATCATGTTAGTAAGCATGTTGGCTCTATCAACATATCCAAAGTTCCAATATATATATAATAGAATTACTTTATATATATATAATTACAAATCACTATCTCTGTGTGACTGGCTTAATATTCTTTACTCAGTGATGTTGATAGGCTGGAGTAAACGTGCAAAACATCATGAAAAGTCATTGTTCTTGTACAGGGTAAAAAAAGGATGAAACTGCTATTAATTGAGTGAGGTGAAATTCCAGATAGGACCTTCTGTTCTTTATATTCCAGTAAGATCCAATGGCATGTCTTATAGTGCCTTGGTTTTGAACAAACAAACAGACTCTACATTAATACCTGTCTTTTAGTCTTCTATCTCTCAGCACTAATAGCAGAAGAAATCATAGATACGCATCTTAGTTGGAAAGAACAACCATCGAATATCTTCTGAAACAAATTCTGATCAACACAGTTGTTTTTTGAAAAGTTGTGCTTTGGTGTGCTCTAAATTAATACTATAAATACCACTGCTTCATACATGGTGAAAAAAACCCAACAACAACTCAGTCTTGCCTGTGTTCTGGTCTTGTAACTGGTGTTTTTTGTAGAACCTTCATGATTGAGTTCACATTTTTGCCAGCAGAGAGCTTTGTGTTGGAAAAAATCTCCCAGTGAATCCATTTGCCGACAGAAGTGTTATTAGATACCTAAATGGGATAGTTATTAGATATCTAAATGCAAGGTCTGTTAAACTAGTGTAATTTTGACATAAGACATATATTAATATATCAAATCATGCTGTTATCTATGGAAACTATTCTGTTCTGTGCAAGACTATTTCCTCTACTAAACCTTGAACATAAAACAGTTACTGTTGTTGTAGGGGGAAGGTAAGGCTAAACTAAGTGTGAAACTGCTCATAAAGATAATCTGTGTGGTGGAAGGTGCCCTGTTTATTGTTTCTTGATGATTTTCCTACCAAATATGTTTAGATTCAATG
Organism: Mesitornis unicolor; assembly: GCF_000695765.1. Taxonomy (NCBI): domain Eukaryota; kingdom Metazoa; phylum Chordata; class Aves; order Mesitornithiformes; family Mesitornithidae; genus Mesitornis; species Mesitornis unicolor. The sequence goes on along the minus strand of NW_010177936.1, from coordinate 46,683 downwards.
TAAAAAGATTTTCCAGTTGTCAAGCAATATCTAAGTCAAACTGCAGTTTTTCTACATGTGTTTTCATCTGTAAGAAAGATTCTGGAGATAGTAACATGTACACAGAGACATTTACAACAGTACACTTACAACATAACCTCAACAAGGACAAGGGACCTACACCTGAACTTAAATAGGTCTCCTGGCCCAATGGACGGAAGGTGTTGGTGGAAATCCCAGATATGGCTGCTCAGGGAAATTAAGACCTACTACTACACTCAAGACTGTAACATGTGCATCTAGATATTAGTTTCATTCTAAAAAATGTTGCTCTGAAAGAATGTAGTGTACACATGCCATGATATCAGAAAATTGAAACAGAAAGCACACTTACAAAAGAACTGTTGTAGGGCTGTGGGAGCACCCTATGCAAGACAGGGGAAATCCAGGATAACTTCAGGGTATGAGGTTGGTCCCTCCCCTGTACTGTTTAGCAGTATAGATGCAAACAGTTGGTCCTGCTAAAACTACTTTGCCCTCCATACAGCATATGCTGTGATACAGCATAAACAGAAAACTGGTGTAATTAGATATCTGAGGAATCTCCCTCTCTTTTTAAAGTAAATGAACTCTTATTTTCAAGTGTGACTAGTGTAAGATTTATGCTCAGCTGGAGCTAACCCTTGTTTTGTTAGCAGAGCAAACTGTGTCTGCTTAAAGTATTTAAAAAGAAAGATGCTCCATAATTATTTTTTTGTCACTGAAATTTGAAAAGAAATTCAATATATAGTAGTGTAATAGATAACTTTGTATACTTAAGTAGCTTGAAGATTATTTTTTATATATAAGCCTTTTCAATGTGGTTACACATTACTAAGAATTGCCCATATTTTGCTATAATTTATAATAGCTTCTGGTTGTCTGTTCTGGAGAAGAATAATCAGGAGTACTTATAGATGTTTAGAATACATCTATTTAAATTATTCCTGACAGAATGAGGATACAAGTGTGGCCAAAGACAAAAGAAAAAAATAGTTTGCAATGTAAGTGAAGAAGGATGGAAAAGTTTTACTGCTTTCCTCAAATGATGAAAAGGACTATATATTTGTCACATGTAGTGTGTATTTTATGAGGAAAGTAAAATATTTAGTACTGGACAAAGTATCCCTATGACAGGGATATCATAGGAGGCGGACGCATATTAAGCAAACCTGATATGATTGATAGTTATTTAAAAAATGAAAAAATGCTGGTAAAAGTGCAGTATGTTTTGTGGAAGTGCATCGGTGTCATTGTTCTTTCATCCCACCTCTCTTCCCAGGCTCATCTTACAAGAGATGTATGGTTCCATTTATGTGGAAGTCAGTGAATAATTTAATTTACTTGACACATCTAGCTTCTTAATCACTTTAGCTTTCCAGCAGTACATCATGATTCCTATGAATTTATTCATGAAAAAACTTATTTGTTAAAACTTAAATGGCAGAGAAAGCTGTTTTCTACAAGAAAGTATGTAATGCTAGAAATCCAAACATGTGTTATGTTGTTTCCCTTTTGTGATCAGAATTAAAGTAAGAGGTGCAGTGAATTTTATTGCCAATGACTAGTAGATTTCAAGGAAGAAATAAATTAAATACAATTTAGAAATATTAAATTTGTATGTCATCTTGCAAAAGAAATATGTATAACTGCTAAAATCAGTGGAACAGATTGTAGATATATCTATATCTCTCTCTCCATAATTCCTTTATTTTCCTTTACCGTTAAAAATCTAATTCTTGAATTTGTCTTTTAACTCTTAGGGATGTGTGTTGTATTCTCCTTTATGGAAGCTGCAAACTCCTTGAGACAGAGAGTCAGTTTTCCTTTCAATTTAAAGTATCATGTCTATGTTTACTTCTGTATTCATCACAGGAATACTGATATCCAGTTCTTGGAGCAGCTTTTTTTTTAAGAAGCTAATTTATGTAGGCATATATCCTCAGATTAGAAGCATTTTCAGAAATCAATATCTGATCTACTTTTTCAAAAGGTGGTGGATTTTGCTGAAAATTTGAAACCAGAAGGCAACACAAAAAAGAAAGGGAGGAATGTGAGAATGGAGGACAGAAGGTGGTGCCAAAGGAAAACAGCTGTTAAATGAGGCTTCAAGGGAAACTTGAAAAGACTGGCAGATGTGCTACACTTGTCAGAAATCAGAAAGCCCTCCATAGACTGAAATACACAGCGCTCACCTATTTAATAAGGTCAGTCTGCCACTCTGAATGTTTTCCTGTCTTTTTGATAAGACTCAAGACACCTAGATCCACTTTTTTCCACCTGTCCTCTTTTTCTTTTCCATATTTTTTAAAGGTATTACAGTCTCAACCCATAGTTTCACTTGAAAATAAAAGTAAGGGCTGACAGACGCACAGTTACATGTTCCAAAATACAAGTGCTCTTTTGTTTTGTTTGTTTGTTTATTTGTTTGGTTGGTTTTTTTTGTGGCTGTTTTTCGTAGTGTGGTAGGGTTCAAATGACAAGTCATGTTACTATCCTCCTCTTTTGTTCATTTCTAATAAAAATGTCTGTCTTTGGCCATGAACAATACAAGTGACTTCTGCACTATTGGACTACTGCAAGTATTCTATTTTCTATAAATATTGAATGCTCATATACTTCCCTAAAATGCAAGATGTTTTTTTATTTTGGAGATGATTTCTAAACTACAGAATTAAAATGTTGTCCTAAAGTTTTAATCAAGCTAATCCATTAGTTGAAAAAGAGATCTGTTATCATATATATTTAGTGTGAGCATTCTTTTAAATTATGAACTTGGATTTTAGAGTCAAAACCTAATTCCCTGCTTATAACCTATTTTCTGCATGATTCTGGGGAAGACACTTCCTTCCTCGCCCTCTGTAAAAGAGATGTAATCCTATCAACTTTTTTCTCATGAAGTACTTTAGGTCTTCTGTAAATTTGACAAAAGTTGAGAAGAACTACTTTTTTTCACTTCTACATGTTGGCCTCTTTTTTTAAGACAGGCTTTAATTTCAAACATATTCTCTGGAGTACATTAATGTTTGAAAGCTGCCAAATTCACTTGAATTAGTATTAGTTGGAATACTGGCTTAAATGATCCACTGATCAAATAAGTTTATAGAACAAGAAATTAAATATAACTTAAGTAGGCTAGTTTCAGTGCATCAGGTTCTCCCTCTCTGGAGAAAGTTGGGGACATATTCTTCCTCTTCTTTTGTAAGCATCATCCCTTGTGGTGACATGAAGCTAACTATTTCTGCTCATTTTGGGCAGATTATAAAACCATTCCTACTGCCAATCTTTACAGTAAAAACTCTGCATCCCAAAAGTCCACTTGTTGTGCCATAATGGCATTTATTCCTTCTCTGAAACTTTTCCAACAGGGTAGCTACCTCCCCTGGAGCCCTTTATCCTCAATTTCTGCGTACCAGTTCTTATAATTTTCTCCAGTTCATATTCTTCCATCTGCAATGGCATTCCCTCAGAACAGGCACTCACATTCCCCAGAGTCAGCCAAACTTTGGCTTGGTGTATGGTAGATCCCAAGAGCCAGATTCACGCATTGCATATTCTCTTCTCATTTGTGGGAAGACACTTCTTGATGAGGAATTTACTGAAGTACTTTGTCATCTCTGTATAGAACTGCAGATGTATGGTTAGACAGTTATAAAAAAAGTTTCTTTCATAAGAAGCTGTATGTATTGAAGTTATAAGGATAGATTATATATTTAATAACATAATTAGGAAAAAAGTAGAGCTGAGTCACATACAGTTTTGCAAAGGAAGAATATTTCACTTTTTATTTTGGTCTATCAATTTTTTTCAGTAAAAGTAACTTATCACAGTAGTTCAAGGTTTGTCACTAATGCAGAGTAGAAATTGATGATAAAGTTCCAGCACCTAGTGTTCTGATTTGTGTATTTTTTCAAACAAGAACAAAAAATTATTTGTTTCTGAAATAAACCATTTCCTGTTTTTCTAGATATAAAATACTGGCTTTTGTGCTTTTATAAAGATGTGCTGAGCTTGTTGAGTTATCTTTCCAAACACAGCTATACTCAGGGGTAGCTTGCAGACAGGCAAGCTGGAGAAGGATTGAAGTGGATGCGTTAGATTTAGAAAAAGACTCTTATTTTTAAAGCTTTTGTAAAAGTTACTCATGTTTATTCTAAATTATTCTCTAGCTTGTGACAAATATAAGTATGTGCCTACACAATATTACTTCTATGTAAAGTAGTAACCATGTCAGAGTAATATATATGATGTGTATGAGTACCTGTACAACAGTTTGAAATTAAAGTAGGCTTAGTAATGACTCATGTTCAGAGTATCAACCTACAAAGTACCATTTTATTCTGGAGAAAAGCAATGTCTCACTTGGCCTGGGTGGGGAGGGAGGAGAGGGGAAGAGTGGTTACTCAATTTTGTTCTGATAGCTTATCATGTTTGCTCTGATTTACTTGCCAATCAACTAAGTTCTGTCTTTGCATCTAGATGCCTTTAGACAAAGAATGGAAGATAATTTTTGCTTTCAGTCTTACTGTTATAAAGCAGGAAACTCAGTGAAATTTACCCTGTATGTATGCTAATACTACTAATGTAGTATGTAGCTTTGAACATGTCACATGTAGCTATAACTTTTCTATACATTCTGCCAGCTCTAACAGTTGTTTTGCCGTGTATTATGTATGATTTTCAGTGTGAAGCTCTAGGACTTTTTGTAGTCCTTCATACTTCATTTTTCTTGCAGTGGCTCTGGATCAGAGTGGAGAAAGGTGTTAACTTCGGGCAGCATGTCAGGAAAAAGGCAAAAGGCACAGCACCAGTGTCCCTGAAATGTGAGCAACACCCTTCCTCTGGAGTCCTTCTGCAGTACTGCCTGCAAAACTGTGATCTTTCCAAGACAACCTCATGCAAAGCTCAGATCTTTGGTCCTGAGATGCAAACGTCCTTGAGGATGGTGGATACCAGCAGTAAACATCACTGGGGTCCTGAATGCTGAGATAGCCTGAGGTGAGATGGTGAAACTTTATGCAGGGAATGGGAATGCCTCAAGGTAGAGCCCAGGGAGTCAGTGCAGGGTCCATGGGTGCCCCATACAGTCTGAGGCCAGGCACAGTCATGGTGTCACAGACCATGACCATGGCCAGGCACAGACATGACTGTGATGGAGCAGATGTAGCTCAGGCAGGGACTGAGCAAGAGGTTCAGCTTAAAGCAGTTTCTGAGCACAGGAGGGAGGATATTCTGCTGAGACTTCTTCTGGCTCTTTCTTTGCAACAGTGTGTATTGCATATAAAACAGCCATATCTTTCTTTCACTAAGTACTTTTTCTGAGACTTAGAAACCTAAATACTTTCAGGCTTCTGTCACCAATTGTCTCCCCATTTTCTTCATTCATTCTAGTAATTTTTCTCTACATCTGTTCTGATTTCAATTTATCTTTTCTGACCATTGGCCATCCCACCTGTACTGGTTCCAACCAGTCTCACCATTGCTCAAACAAAAGACACTGAGACTTGATTCAACGTCTTTATGGCCTGTGTGATGATACCTAATACGGTAATCTCTTTTACACAAAAAATACAAAATTGCTAATCAACAATTTACCATTGTATTCACTGAGAGTATAGCTGGTAAAATATTCTTTCCCTCACACAATGAAGTGTTGAAATTTTTGTAGATTATAATAAATTTATTATTTTCAAACTTATGTTAGAAAAACCAGAAAGTCAGTTTGAAAAAGATAATTCAAATGTTCTTTTAAAATTCTTCATTTTTTCAATATCCAAATAGAAGAAGCATCTGTTGTACTGCTTGTAATATTTTAAAATGTCACCCAAGATGTAGGAAACCTTCCTCTACTACCAAAGGAAAATAACCCAGCTTGGCAGTTAAAAAAAATAAAGAAAAACAAGAAGCAGATTATATGCAGACTTACATATTCCATTTAAAATATTTTAGCAGAAATTTATGTGTTTTCTTTTGTTTCTGCATATATGAGGAATTGTGACTCTTACACAGCTTGTGGGGTGCCTCAACTGCAAGCAGGATATAGCTTCTTTTGAGGAATGGGTCCCAGGAGTGAACATCCAGCTATGGAGCATGCATCTTTTGGGCAAATATGTTCGTGAATGGGTCAAGTTCCCACTAGGACTCTAGCAGGCTATAGAGAGAGAACTCAAAGTGAGCACCATGGTCATTGCATAAATAACAGTCACTGTATACTGCTAGCATCTCAGATTCCTAGACACTCCACCAAAGACTGTTTTTCCCAAATCAAATGTGATTTATTTGTGCACATTTTTCAGTCATCTCCAAGACCAATGTATTAACATCAGAACATATATGTTGATAGGGCAAAATTATCATACAGCTTTTTAATATTCAAAATTACCTTTTAAGATATTTCTATTGGAAGAAGTGTGCTGGTTTTTTTCTCTTTGCTGGAGGATAAAAAATAAAAGGAAGTAAATTCTGCATTTTAAAATGGTACTAGAGGGCAGCCAAGAAGATTTTCTAACCTCTAACTAGAACTATTTTTAGGAACTGGAATTTTTCTTTTGCTTAGTATATAATAATACTTAATGTGAACTTACACTTAGTAAGACAAAACTATTGACATGCTGGAATACTTTGATATGAAGATCCTTTGCTGTGAGAAAAGGCTGTAATAACATTCCAAAACTATCCACAGCTAAAAAAGGATTACTCTGCAGCACTGACAAGATAAAAGTAAAAGACTGTTCATCTAAGATGTCCTACTGCAAGTTGACAGTTGGAGAAACAGCTGAGAATGTGAGAAGAAACCTTGGTTCTAATCCTTCTACTTTCGAACTATAGAAAAGAGTGGCTATACCTCAGATGGGATGAATTAACTTACTCCCACTTCTCCTCAGACCACAGGTGAAGAAGGGTGACAGAAGTTCACCTTACAGCTCCTCATTTGGTGGCATAAATTACATTCAGCTAAACACATGTGATTTCTCAATTCTAGCCCTCTGAGGGTGGAAACTACTCACTGTCAGATGAGTCATAATCTTTTAGAAAAAAGTAGAATGCTTTACTTAATGTTTTCATTTTTTAAAAGGAATTAATAAAAAGAAGTAAAGGCTGGAAAGAAAAGAGTGAAGGGGGGAGAGAAGAGCCTTAAGAGGAGAGATGTATGCTGGAATATGAAACTCTGCTCTCTCCGTTTCCAGGAAGACATAAGAAACATAAACATGATACTACTGCTTTCTAATTGGACTTTCAAACCTTTTTAAGTCCTCAGTTATGACTGTGGAAATTAGTGTTTGTGAGAGGGCTTAATCACCAGGTGTCTTAGCTCAATACCTTTTCAGTTTGTAGAAGGTGATTTTTAAATTATTTTCTTTATACTTTGCAAAGAAGTAAAATCTATTCCTTCAAAGCTGCCACAATACTAAGACTTAATTGCTGTTCCTCCTCATACCTACATGTACCTAAGCCAAACTCATGCTATCGCTGAAGTATGGAATATTATATATCCAGAGAAAGCTTGACTGGTTCTCTTTGTGTTGGCACATGGCTATATCAGTTCTAATGTGTTCTTGTTTAATTGTCTTGCCTTTAGAATTGTTTGCTAAGCTGGAGTTAGCATATCATTTTTTCTCGATAACATTTCAATTGCTAAAAAAAAATAATACAAAACTTTAATTATGCAAAGAAGTTATATATCTTTTTTGGCTGCTTAAACTGTACATTTATTCATATACATTAACTATAATTACTGTACTGCCTCCTTGTACCAAAATATCAGAAAACTGTGGTTAGGATTTAATTGTGTACAAATGATCTTTTCAGCAGACACAGTGTATGAAAACAGAATTCCATGTGATACTCTAGTACCCCTTGCAGCAGGAGTAATTATTTGTAGCACACATCTCTCTGGCTTGGTTTTCATAGAAACCTTTCTCAACTAAATGTAATTTCATTATAAATAGACTCTATATGTGTTTTGTTTTGCAGTTTTAGGTCAGTTTTACAAATGTCAACCATTTCTGAGTTTTGCAGTTAGCATTCCTATGTGGGTTTTCTTCCTACCTTTGTTGCCTTAAGAGGTAGGTATATAGTTTTCCATAAAGCTCCCTGTAGAGAGAGAGAAAGAAGCTAGTCACAAAGTCCGAGGCACGTTCACCAGGTAGCTGCATGCCTGGAAGCATGAAACCAAGCACTGGGGAGGTGGCAAGCACTGGGCGAGGTGGCAACCATCACTAGATCCATATCTGGTGTTATCTGAATGCCTGGAGGAGTGTGAGATGAGGCGGAGGCCTCATGGTCCCAGTCCCCCATTTCTTTCCGCCCCAAGCAAAGGCGCCGTTACCTCTACCCATGCAGTTGTGAATTAACGGACTTTGTGACATTAACATAACTGATAAGGTTGTCTATAGTCATCCCCACCCGCATGTATGCCCTGGTGATGTAATGTAGAATTTTTGAGTACAAATATCACCTCAATTTCAGCCCAAAAAGTGGAGACAGAATGAACTCGGAACTACACCGATGAACTGGATGGATTAATGAATTCGCTCCCTCTCCATCCCCACCACCTGGGTCACCTCGTGGGTAAGATTATTTACCTCAGCTAACGTGTGATATTTCTCTCCTCAGGTTCATATACCCTGGATGTATTCTATATTTCTCTCCTGACGTTCATATACCCTGAGTGTATTTTATATTCTCTCAGGTTTATATACCCTGAGTGTATTCTATATTTTCTCCTCAGGTACATATACCCTGAGTGTATTCTATTTTCTCCTCAGGTTCATATCTAAGTTCCCCTGAGTGTATTGGTTTTGCTCCACTGTATTTCTGTTCAAACAGGCTTATCTATTTGCCCGGCAGCCAGGCTCACTGTGAGCAAGTTGTTGGTTGTTGTGTTGGAATTTGTGTGTTCCATAGTGCTTCGTTGTTGGTATTATATTAGTTATAAAACCTTTACTGTACCTGTAGCTTTTTAATTTATCACCGGCAATCCAAAAGAACCTGTAAATGTTGCTGTAAATAAACGATTATTATTTGTTTCCCTATTTGTGTCTGTCGCATATTTGGTGCCAGCCTCACAAGACCGGATTTATTTTCCCGGTTTTCGCAACACTCCCCCTGTATTACTTTACAGACGAAAACCATCTTAGACTAGAGTCATAGAATTATAGAATGGTTTTAGTTGAAAAAGGCCTTTAAGGTCATCGAGTCCAACTATCAAACCAGCCCTAAGTTTGCCACTAGACCATGTTCTTAAGAACAAAATCCTAAGCATCTTACCTTACCAGGAGATCTAAAATATTGACTCAACAGTCCTCTTGAAGCTGGATAGGCTACTTCTCCAGTGCAGATTTGATGGACTGTCAGGGCAAAATAACTTCATGAACAGTCTGACCTATTGTTCTGTTACTCTACCTGCTTTCCCTCTCAGGTGCGTACATATATATTCAGATACGTGTGTGTGTGTGTGTGTGTGCTTATACACACATATTAAAAGATTCAGTTGGAAATGCACTGAGGAGAAAGACTGGCATGAAAAAAATTCTGTGTTTATTTTCAATTTTCTGTGGCTAATTTCCATGATTTACTTTTAGCTTTTCTTGCTGATAGAATGGTTTCTTATGTTTTTAATTCATAAATTAAAGAAAAGTTCCATTCTTGGGAGCATTTGGTCCTTCCAACAGCAAGTTTGAGCTAATATGATTTGTCAAAGGAAAGTGGCATTTCTCAGTCAAAATATAGCCTTTTCTCAGTTTCTAAGAGAAATGTCTTTTTTTTGCATTGACTAGCTATGCATTATGACTTGACAGTGCTTATAACTGAGCAGAAGTGGTAGTCCTCAGCCTGGTGTGGCCTATGGCCCAGTGCCACACAGCTGAATTAGGAGGAGGAACACTTATAGCTTGGTGAAACATGCCTCCTGCGTAAAAACTAGCTACACTAGTGTTGATTTCAAACCTCAGGAGCAGTTGCTCATGCAGTGACACTGGACCTTCTGGGGCGACTGCAGAGGAGGTGGATCTGTCTGATGTTGGACACATCAGCATATAAAGTAGCAATGATAGGTGGGATGAACTGTGTTAGCTGTATAAGGTTTCCCTAGGTCTGTGCCTTGATGCAGGCTGTGTCCATGTAATATGGGTGAGAGGGGAGTCTGAGCTAGCAACTGGAATCAAAAGGCAGTGTAAATGCAGTCCATGTGCCTTGAGCAAAGGATAATGCTCCCTTTATCTTCTTTCTTCCATTCCAGCTATAGGCATAGTGTTATGTTTTCATGCTGTGTCACTGAAAAAGTAATAAACCAAACATCCTTAAGTTGATGGTATAGAGGGTAGGCAAAAATTGGTCTGTCCATTCTTATAGTTCAATGGTCAAAATATTATGTAGCTTTATTCATCTATTTATACCCTACTTATGTCTATGATGTTCCAAGGAATAGCTTGACAATATACAGAGAAAGATGTCATCTCCTGGATGACCTCCAACCTATTACAAATACCATAAAAATTTTCAGGAGATTCAGTGAATGAGTTCAGATAAGCATCCAAATACCTAACCATGCTTAACCTTTTAAGGTTTTCCCTAGAACTTCCTGAGAATTTCCTTTTGTCTATCTGTGCTTTGTCATCTTTTGGTTTGTTTCTGTCTTTGTAACACCTTGTTCTTGATGTGCTTTTTAAGCTTAATATTGAAAAATCTCTACTCCTGCATCTGCGCCCTTCTTCCAAATGGTCTCTTGCCTATTGCAAGTGTTTGTCTTTTACTTCTCTTTCTGACTTTTTTTTTCTTTTATGGAGTTATGACATCAAAATGCAGTCAGACTCTGAATTTTACCTTCTTTTTAGCCAACAGACTGAACATAAGCAAAAGGTTTGGTTCAGAAGTCTGCAGGTAGTACTTGTATGTAATGATTCAGATGAAGTCTATTCAAAGTATAATTTATTTGCCAAAACAAACACAACTTGGTAAAATATGAGACCTGTATTGCCTCACAAAAGCTTGGGTTTTACCTCCAAATTTATGGTGTCCTCAGAATCATATTATGTCTGTGTGCTGCAGCCATCACTCCAATAAGCTTGCAGAAACTGAAAATTTCCCTTCCTCTTTGCATAAGAGTATTTAGAGTTTTTTTAAGAGATACATGTTTTGTCTTCTCAGAAGATCCATTCTGCTAGGATTAGGGCAGAAGAATTCCTGCCTTTTTGTAACTTCAGTTTTTTTTGTGTTTGAGGGAATGTTCCTTATCTATGTCCTATTTTACTCTTCCTGCCTGGTTTTTCTAACAATACATTTTAATTTCACTATCTGCATTAATGCAGGGTAGTATCACATAGGTACTCTGCAGATCTTATGACATTGGTAAAAATTGATGCAAAAATTACCCCTTTCTCTACAGCATCCTCATGCAGTGGAGCTGCTTTGGATAGGCACAGTAATGTTCAGCCATTCCAGTGGCGTTAGAAACTTTTTTTTTCAAATCTGAAGAATCTCTCAGCCTCCTTATAAGATCTATTTACATTCTGATTTCACACCACCCTTTGGCTGCTTTCTCGACCAGATAACAGTCATCCTCGTTCCTGATGAGAAAGAACTGTGGAATTATAAGTTGTGGTTTATGACAGTTTCAACCATCTCTTTCTAAACTGTTGTAATGGAAATTATAACAATTTCAAAGAACTGAGAAAATGATTTTTATTTTTTCTTACTTTCTCGTGTTCATGCCTTTCCAGAAAAAAGTTTATAGAGAAAAATACACTGTCTCAATTTCATTTTTCCTTATATTATAATATAATTGGAATCAGGTTCTAGAATATATGTAAATAGAAATTAGAATTCTTTAGGACTCTTGTTCAAATGAAGTGCAGTTGTATCTTTTTGACAGATGTAGTGAAAGGAGATGGAGAAGCAATGATGCTTAGTGTTCAGCTGCTCTGCCAATTTGTGGATATGTGTGTGCTGAGTCTCCCCTTAATGGCTGTAAAGGCAGACACAGTACAGTATGTATGGTTTGGAGGTTAAGACTGCTTAAAGCACTCTAAACTGATAGCCCAGAAAATTATGATTCCTACGGAGATTTTGAGCTTATAAATAGACTTATTTTGAATTCTCTGGAAAGTCTAAATTCTATTTTGATCAAATTGGCTTCTTTTATCCTTTCCCATAATGGTTAATACTTTTGTAAAGGCAGAAATTGAGTTCAGATGTATGTCTTTAACTTTTGAAATATACAAGTGCTGTATTGTCATGCACTCAAAACAGTGTAATCTGCTTGCCATGCTTTTATTTTAATAAAAACAGTTCTGATATTTACAGTAGAGAGGAGACATTACCTTAAAGATTACTGTGCTTCTACTGCAAAGGGGAGTATTCCCCTATCACTCACTGACAAATTCATCCACACATAGTCACAGACTGTATGAAAGCTTCTAGCAGAGTTTAACATATTCACATTCTCCATTTTAATAAATGTGTTAGAGATAGGATTTTTAGTTTTTGCTTGGCTGGAATGAGGCTTGTCTAGATAAAGCACACAGCAGCGGTTTCATCTCATCCAGTTTGATGTCTAATCTGCGCAATCTGTCTAGCTTTCCTCTATAGCTAAGAGCTAAAAAAGAATCTTCAGATAGTGATTTTTCTCAGATAAAATGTGTGTCAGGTGAGATAGATTGCTTTCTGGACATACAGATATTTTTTCTGTTCTATTTTACAATGGGAGTCTATATGAACAACTTAAACCAGACATACAACTTTTAGCTAACTGAAATTAGGCAATGTGAATCTTAGGCAAGTGTCTTGAATTATTTTTGGTATGTAAACTAGACAGAGTTTCTGCATCTGTTAAAACCACAAGATTCCTCTCTTCTTCAACTTCGTCTCTTCGCTTTCAACCACAGTTTTATGTAAGTACATTGCAAATTCAAATTTATTCCTAATCACAGTGAATACAGATCTAGGCCTTTGCATGTCTCTGTTGCTAACCTATGTTGTTCCTAAGACTGATCAGAATAAGGATGCATGTTTGCTGTGGGATGTTTCTGGCTATTTTTAATGCTCTGCCTGGAGGGATGAAGTTCTCTATGCAATTACAAAGCAGCAACATTTGGGTGGAAGTCATCTTACATGGCCCATTCAGAAGCAGAGAAAATATTACTCTAGGTGTCTTAAGATGAATTAAGATACTTTCACATTAAGCTTCACTTTAAGAAGCTGGTTTTCAGATTTGGAAGTAAAGGGTTTGATATTATTACCTATATGGATTGCCATTTAAAATACTTTAAAATATCTGAATATCAGATTTGTTACAGAATCTAAGGGAACCTGTGCTTTTCTGGATTGACAGTTGCAAATAATAGAGTTATAGAATTATTTAGTTTGGAAAAGACCTTTAAGACCATCAAGTTCAACCATTAACTTATAAGAGTCGAGTCCATCACTAAACCATCTCCCTAAATATCACGTTTATGTGTAACTCCAGGGATGTTAACTCCACCACTTCCCTGGGCAGCATGTTCCATTACTTGACAATCCTTTTGGTGAAAATTTTTTTCCTAATATCTCTCCTGCTAAAGCTTGAGGCCATTTCCTCTTGTCTTGCCACTTATTACTTTGGAGAAGAGACCAAACCTCAACTCTCTACAGTTTCCTTTCAGGTAGTTGTAGAGAGAGATAAGGTCTCCCATCAGCCTCCTTTTCCCCAGGCTAAACAACCCCAGTTCCTTCAGCCACTTCCCATAAGTCTTGTGCTCCAGACCCTTCACCAGCTTTGTGGCCCTTCTTTGGACGTTCTTCAGCACCTCAATATCTTTCTGGTAGTGAAAGGCCCAAAAATGAACACATTATTTGAAGTGGGGCCTCACCAGTTCTGAGTACAGGGGCACAATCACTTCCTTGCTCCTGCTGGTCACACTATTTCTGACACAAGCCAGGATGCTATTGGTCTTCTTCGCCACCTGTGCGCACTACTGGCTCATGTTCTTTTCTGTCAGTCAGCTCTGCAGTCACTCTTCCCCAAGCCTATAGCATTGCATGGGGTTGTTGTGACCAAAGTGCAAAAGCCAGCACTTAGCCTTGTTGAACTTCATATAGTTTGTCTCGGCCCATAAATCCAGCCTGTCCCTCTTTTTATGGCAGCATTTTGTCTAATATGTGTTGCAGCACTCAGATACCACCCTACAATCCCATCCATACTAGTGTTCCACCTATGTTTCTCAGCAGTGTCAGCCTCTGTAAGTACCATTCCAGTTGTCAGGTTTTAGGCAGTTTCTAACATGGTTTGTGATGAGGTACTTTGCTGATAAGTATGTTTACTGTAAGCTATTTAGAAATACATCACACTTGCTTGACACAGCATTCGTGGAGTGAAACCATACTTGACTATAAAGAGCACAGTAGGATACCCTTTTGCCTGTACTGTACACAAAGAGCATTTAGCCCACCTATTTATTAACATGGATGTGTAATGAAATACTAGTGGAAACAATGCTTCAGAGACTTTCTTTTTCCTGAAAGAGCTAGACATCAATGCTTTGTGTCTTATCTGTAATATGTACGTATAATAGCAAAAAATTTCATTCTAATCTATCAAGTTAGAAGATGGCTTTTTGTGAGTCTTTTTGTAACCTCATTAACTTTGTCATTTAAACATTTACCTTTTTACTTTTTCTTTTTCCACAAGTGATTTATTTTTTGCCTTATGTGGCCTGTGCTAATTTAAAACTATCAGAGCTGGTAATGCACTATGTAAGTTTGCTTCTGTGTAGGAAAAATATATAGCATTAGGAAGAAAGGCAGAAGTCAGGAAAAGGAGAGAGGGGCAATTTGAACACAGTTAAAGAATTATGTAACTCTATTTCCCCCTTGTCATCTCCATTTCCTGAGTCAGTCTGCTCTGTAGTTCAAGCTCTACTTTGCCTAATACACTTATTTCCCACAGGAGAACTATGGTCAGCATAGGAGGCAAACTAGTGTGAGGCAATCAGCCCAAGAACAGTTGAAAGGTTATTATTATATGTATATGAACATTTTGTACCATAGTGGCTATTTTGATTGATTTGGCATACATCAGAGACACAGGAACATGTCTGGTTCTCTCCAGCATGGTTTGATGCAAAACACACTCAATCTGTTATCAGTTTGCTTTACTTTTAAAGGCTTCAAACTTCTATCAATGCTTTCTTTTTACCTCTTAAACTTCTAGATACTTAAAATATATTTAAAACTGCTTAAAGTTGCTTAAACTTCTTTCATGGCAGAGATTTGAACTTCTTGCCCCAAATACCAGCATGAGAGACAATAAGGGGAGCTGTGGTAACATTTCTTTTCCATTTGCTAGGAGAAATGTCATAGTTTTCAGATTGACTGAAACATCAGGAAAAGCTAAAACTGCTAGTATAATAAGTAGCAATCACTAAAATGTAAAAGTGCATAAGCATTATTAAATTTAACAGACAAGCTTTTACATAATGAATGTGTAAGACACAATGTCCCACCACAGTCAGTGATGGTTGCTTAATTTCTAACTAAATTGTGGGTTAAATCCAGAATATGAGTTCCTTACAACCTTTAACTCTACAGAGAAGGAATCAATAAGTAGGAAACTTGGAAAAGGATTCTACTTTTCTCCATTTTCATAATTTTTATCTTTTTAGTTTTAACAAAGATGAGAAAATCCATATACTATTCTTAGGTACCTAAATCAGGGTTTTACAACTTTATTACACAGGGAATGAATTTAGTCAGAAAGGTTTATATTCACTTAATGTTCTGGGCAAATAATAGCTTTAATAAACTAAACCTGAAAAGAAGACATGGCATTTCTTTGCTATTTCTTCTGTGGAAACCTAACCTGGACACTAGCTAAATGCCAGAAATCCTGAGGCAGTAATGAAATCTGGCTGCTTGCCAATATCGATGACTCAACTCACTGCAATGCTTAGTCTTATGTAGAAGCCTATGGCGCAGTGACAGAATTGCTTTCAGCTTGGCAGGAACAGTATAAACAGACCTATGGGCTGAGACTACAAGTGCACAAGAGAACTGTAAACAACTTGACTTCAAGAATCCCAGCTGAATAACATATTATGTTCTACTACAGTTACAATGCTGTATCTCATGAATGTAACCTTAACAAAGGATAAAAGCCACGGAGAAAATTGCATGGTTCACATTTCTTTGTGTATCAAACATACAGAATGAAAAAAATATCTGTTAGTTTGAAAGCAAATAAAAGAACTATCTTACACGCAAAAAAGGGCAAAAAAACTTATATAAACTGTAAGTATTTACACTAGTAAGTAAAATATTCTCATATGTAAGTCAAAGCGAGTAAAAATTGTAGCTCAGTTTTTGGGATTATGTCTTTGCTATCTGATCCCAGGGGTCAAAACAGTTTGCCGCTTTCTCAAGAATTCAAGGCAGCAAGGTGCAGCCAGTGATGTGTGATTGCTTTTTGTTGATGACTGTGGTCATCTGAGAGCATAAACACAGACAGTTGTACGGTCACACACAGAGCAATTTTCTTTTAATAAGATTCACAGAAATATGAAGCATCACTGCTTGATATTGATAATACATGCTCAAAAACATTTCTCAGGCTGTACAAGAAAGTGTCAACTTTTCTTCTGTTTTGCCTAAACATTATGAAACATGTCTGCAAACTGTCTTGCATCTCAGGATCATTTAATGAATCAGCTGGTATAGAAGGAATGATGAATAAAGTACATATTGAAGAAAATATCTTCTCTGTTGTTTTCCAGTAGCTGCTACAGCTGCAAACATTTCCATTGAAACTATTGAAATTGAAAACCATTTAATGCGACTTGCCTGCAGCTTTAACCATTTAATAGTGACTGCCTGTGGACAAAAGATTGAAAAACACTATTGCACTGCCTCTTATTTGAAATATGATCAGCATATTCAGGTTAGTGGCAGAAAATAGTAATGCAGCTAAGAAAGCATTGATCCACAGGGTTGATCCTGCAGGCTTCTAAGAGAGTGAATTATGTAGTACAAGCTCCAATTTACTGGGGTTATTTTGTCCCTTAAGTGGTACTGATACCACTTTAGTCATATATTTGTCATAAAGGATTCATAATTTGTCAAAGTTTTACTTGGCAATTAGCATTAGAAGCAACCCATATAACTCAGGTAATCTAGAATCATAGAATCACAGAATAGCTTGGGTTGGAAAGGACCCTTAAAGGTCATCTAGTCCAACTTCCTTGCCATCTTCAACCAGATCGGGTTGGTTAGAGCCTGTCCAACCTGACCTTGGATAATTTCAGGGATCGGGCATCTACAACCTCTCTGGGCAACCTCTCTGCCCAAAACTGGACACAGTACTCTATCTATGGTTTGATGGTCTGACATGTGCTGAGTAGAGGAGGATAATCCCTTCCTTCAATTGGCCCTGCTCCTGCTAACACAGCCTAGGAGGGTGTTGCATGTCTCTGCTGCCAGGGTACTCTGGGCTGATGCTCAGCTTGCTCTCTATCAGACCATAAGGTCTTTTTCCACACAGCTGTTCCTCAGCCCTCTGCACCTAGTGGTATCATGCACGAGGAGTTTGCATTTTCTTCGAAGTGATCATGATAAATTAAAAAATAATTTATGACTTGTCATAAGGAAATTGATCATTAAAGACAATTTGGAAATATTATAAATGCCACTAGCCTATGTGGCAAATTTTTAACACTACAGATTCAGCAGCACAAAAAGATGACTCATGAGTCTTTGATGACTCATCTATAATTTCTACAGGCCTTACTGGCAACTGGGTTTAATAATGGGAAAATTAATAATCTACTGTATAGTCAGTTGGTAAAACAATTGATATAATATCAAATGCCTTGCTGGGCAATATGCAGAAACCATGGATAAAATACCAGTGGTGATTGTTCTGCTATTCATTTGTAAATTATCTTTGCTAAAGAGTCTCTGATGGTACACACATGCAGCATTTGAGGAATGCCTTTGTAGACTGATGTTTAAATTATCACACATATCTTATGTCACCTGCTTTGTTGTACAATACTAGCTGTAGTCCTACCAAGTGAGTATGTGTACCCCCTTAACAAATGCAGTACACTTAATTTTGTAAAAAGGAGTATGATAGATGTTTTTAATGTGTATCTTTGCAGAACTTTCTAAGCCTTGAACTGTGAAAAGTTCCACTTTCCCACTTGCCAATATTCATGTGAGATCTATCCTGATGGAGGAAAGAAATACATTTTTCATCAGAATTTTTTTTATATATATATATGTATAATCATGTTAGTTAGCATAGTTAGGAATAATATGTGATGTTACACTACTGTACCATTATGATTTTTAAGCTAACTCTTAAGATATTCCTGTGTCTGTCGAATCCTCTATAAAATGTGAGGACTCGAGAAAACAGGTTTTTTCTTGCTAACTTGCTTTGCTGGGCTACCTAGTAACTGTGACATGGTTATGGAGGATCTTAGGAAAGTTTCCCAGTTTCCTTTTCAATTTTTGACCCCAAACTAGACCACAGAAATTAAAGGAAAAATCTTGCAGTTCTCAGATTCACATTCGAGGAAGGAAGAATATTTGGAAAACAGATATTTTTGTTCTACCCTATAGAGAGTACTTAAACAGGGATTATCCAGGAACATTTTGCATGGAAAATACCTTTGTCTGAATTTTTTCCATATCACTAAATCTTCTTTTCCTTATCCAGATCTACAAAACTGCTAAAGCTCCAAAAAAGATAAAAACTTTCCTCTTAAGTTTGGCAAGTTCGTCTTTTTTTCCTGTGTCTCGATTCTCTAGAGCAACTGATTTTGTCTTTGCTAAATTTTGTGTAAGAGGTAAATCTTGAAGCAAGGAACATTTCAGCCCTTGTGATCTAGATAAGTTATAAAACCTGCAAAAATAACATGAAAAAATGTGATAGTGAATTTAACCTAACATAATCTTTATTTCTGCCTACTGTAAATTAAAGAGATACAACCGAAACACCTTGTTTTGTTTCTTCAAGTTTGATTTTGAAATAATAGAAAAAAATGTCTTATTCATATTTATATGTTCTTCCTTATACTCTAGTCATACAAGGTATAGCTGCATGTAAATCTTGTGAAAAATCAGAGAATTTCTTCCTCATATCTAACCTAAATCTTCCCTTTTTCAGTTTAAAGGTGTTATCCCTTCTCCTATCACTGTAATCCCTGATAAAGTCCCACCCCATCATCATGGCTGTGCTGTCAATGTTGGAAAAGCCTGTGAGCAAGTGGATGCCTTTTACTGAGAAGGATTTTAATGGCACACAGTGAATAGAGCACAGGATTCCATGAAGAACAATAAGAAGCGGCAAAATATTAAATAGCTACTGATTAAGTGAACACTGTTCCTCTCATGCCCTGAGCTTCTGGTTTTATAGGAAAACGTTGTACTAACAAAAATTAAGGATTTTCAGTACTAGTAATGCTTATTTATAGCATTACTTATGTTTGGAAAGCTTGACTTTGCAATTGCAATGCTATTTTTTTAGCATCAGTTTTGCAGGTGTTATACACATATGGACATGTATATAAGACTTCTGCATTTTTTACTTAAGTTGCAAATCTCATCTATTACTATAGAAAGATGGAGAGTATTATAGTAGCCTAGATAAGAAGAGAGAATGTTATGCCTTTGGAGGCACATAAAAATTAGAGAAATAGGCTGACCCATCTAGTTGTCATGTGTTGTATTCTTTCAAGAAAAATCTGATGAATATATTATCTGGTTGAATTTTTTCATAAATAGGCAGAACAAGATTAGAGTGGTTTTTTTTTAAGTCTAAACTCATAAAGAATCCTAGAGCATAAATCTGGACCCTATTTAAAGTTGGTAGGAGTTTTATAATTTGCTTCAGCTTGCAAGAATTTAACTTTAATTACTTTAAATGGAAGGAATTGATTATTCTTTATTAGTTGCTTTGCAAATATAGCAAGTAAGAGTTGACTGTGTTGTAGAACAGTTGGGAAAAACAGATGTTAATACCAAATAAAAAATATCAATGAACCCTATATAATCACGCCATAACTTTATAACAGTACATTGTGACTCTGCTATGAAGATATTACACTTCCAGTGTAAGTGCTGTGTATTAATCAGTTAATGTGTGTGAAGAATTTTGAAAAGCAACCTAAGTGCTGATCATTAATAATAATTTACACTATGTAATGTTTTACTATATGCCAGACATAAGCATGGTTGCATGGTTGTGTCAAATAACTTGCCAAAACTGTAATTGCAGTGAAAGAAGTAAACTAGCCAGGTGCCCAGCAGATAATAAAGATCTTGTTTAGTATGTCACACTTGCAAGAATGAAGAACTGGCAAAAAAGAAAACCATATTTCTATATGCTTTGCCCAGTAAAATTCAGGTTCTGGTAAAACAAAAAAAATTAATATATTGTTCCAAATGTGTTAAAAATAACAACACTGGAAACTTTCAGATACTCTTTACCATCATTCCAATGGAAGAAGAATGACTACCAATTAAAGAAAATACAAAAACTCTTATATATGTAAATATAAAACTCTAAGAGATCACTGAGGCGAAGAACCTGGTGACATTTTTGAAAAGATTATTTATATGTATCACAACACAATCATACATATTTTTTAAAAGAAAATATAAAGCATGAAAGAGGATAATCCTTGAACTATAAATACACAGATTTTTGAGAAATAAAATATGAGTTCTAAATCTTTATACAGTATAAACTTCTAACAATTGTTGGCATCTTTTCCAGTTTTCTTTTTATAATTTATTGCCAACATATTTTTTCAGTTCTCCATCAGATGATAACAGACACCACTGGAGTCACAGTATTCTGCTGATACTGATACTATTTGATCTTATATGCCTTATCCTGCAAAGCATAACTGCAAATATGCTAGATTTGTTATATTTATTGGCAGGAATACTTTCATGTTTGATTCTGTCAGAACAAGCAGAAACATTTGATTTAGGAATGAGATGTTCACTCACTTACCATGGTTATTTAGTCTAATCACGATGCTCTTCTCATGTTTTCATGTTTGCTTAATTGAGGTCACTGTCTGTCAGTATAACTTCCATAAAAATATGACGACGTTGGTAATGCTGACAATATTGCAAACAGCAGCATTAAATACTGGATAGAGATATGAAGTGGAAATGGCATATCATGTATTTAGTGAAGATCAAGATATCAGACAAGGTTACCAGTTTCAATAATGGCAAAAAGCATGGAAACCCACAAAAATGCTATATGTTTTGAAAGAATTACAATAAAATTGTTAAATCTTCATGGAATGTCTTATAGAATTATTAAGACATTATGGATTGTCATTTAAATGATATACAATTTAATGCTGATGAGTGGAATTTGCAAAGTATTTTTAAAATACCCACTGTCCTACACCGCTTCCAACGCCTTTAAGCTTGAAACATTAAACAATTATGGAGAAAGAACTGAACAGAAATAAGAGGTTTCATTTGTCAGATCTCCAACAACTATAAATGCTTCATTGTTACTGAGAGCGTTTAAATTATTGAAAAATCAGTGATGCAAACAAGAAAGTAATTTTATAAAATATACAGTGCAAATCTCTACCTGAAACATTTTTTGCTGTTTTTTATCAATTAGAAACTTTTTTTTTAGTGGTTTAGGATGAGGTATCATTAAGCTATTACCTAGGCTAAGGCAACGTTAAAAATGCACATACAATCAGATGTAAGTAAAGAGCTTTCTTTACCAAATAAACTAACTTGTATTTTTCTTTGCTTTGCATTATCATGGTAGTTAAATAGGTATAGTTAGCTCTGTATCATATAGATGATTGGGAAATATATGAACATTTTCCTTTGGACTGATATTTATAGTCTCAAATATGCTAAGTATTATTTGGTGGATACAGAAACATTTAAATAATAGCTGATAGAAATTAATTAATTTTTCATTCCAAGGCTTCTAAGGTATATAAAGACTTTTCTATTAACCAAGCCCTGGAAAGTCCTGAGATAGATAACATTAGACTCAGAAAAAAAGCTCTTTGCTGTTTACTTTGAATGAATACTCTTTTAGGATTCTTCCTTCCCCTTTACTGAAGGGAATGGCAAAAGTTTCCTTTATCATGAGCAGAGAAAATCCAGCATGATTGGAGATCTCCTGTCTGAGTACATACATCTTCCAGTAGAGTATCACCTGAAATAAAGATTAAAGAGAGATCAAAGTACTGAGGGAATATCAAACATTACTATTCCATAGAAACAGAAAATATCAGATTGTAGGAATTCTAAGAAAACGTACTGCAGAGGAAGTAGAAGTGAGTAAAAAAAGAAAATACAGAACTAGAAGATACTTCGGAAGTCTGAATAAGGAAGAACATGAATAATTTTGAAAATATATCTGCCATTCACTTGTAGAGCACAAGTGTTTTTTTTGTTTTTCTACACAGACTTTGTGAATGTTCATCACCTGAGGAACACAAAAAGTACTAACAGTTCCCTTTGCTATATGAATTATTTTTATTCTGCACAGCATTAAAGGAATTAGTTATTGACTGTGTTGACATTTATAGCTAATACTTTTTTTCAGTGCTTCAGAATGAAGTATCTGTTTCAATGCACTTTGCACAGTGAAATTCTTCAAACAACCTAAAATAATGCAGAGCCCCTACTAAAGCAGGGTAAGGTTGTTTCTTGACAGAAAATGCCAGTTCAGTTAAATTGAATTTTTGCAACAGAATTTTATTGCTTCCAGCAGTACACCTTCAAAAAATGTTTTTTGAAGGGGACATATTTTTGGCCGAATGTGAGAAAGCTAATAGTCTGTTAGGACATATGCCTGAGGTATGACAGGCAAGATGAAATTCCTTCTCTCTGAGATTCATAGCATGTTCTTAGATGTTGTCTGGCAGGGTGAGTGCCCTAGTCATTAGCTCTTCTGCATGTTGGCTTCTTCCTCTCTAAGGCTTTGTAAGGTGTTCTGCACTTTGTCTAGTCTGTAACTAAAAAACTCACCTCAGTGTTCTACACACTAGAAAGCCCATTTCCCATCCATCACAGTTTGTTATTAAGTATTTTACTTGACCTTAGTATGAAGTTCTTCCTTTAAGTTCTTGAAACCTGATGAAATGGAGAGAATTCTGCACGTTTTATTCTATTATTTGACTTTCCACTGGGTAAGTACTTACACTTGCTTTCAGTATTTGTTATGAGTCTAGAGAGGGCTACTATGATCAACTCTAAGAACCCTTCCTGCAGTCCCATGAAAGTAAAAACAAGCTCTATGAAGCAGCTCACTTGGCAGAATAGTGACCTACCAGGATCAGCGGTTCACAGTCATATAAAGTCTGGGCAACTAAGTTGGGGGTTTGGTACACAAAACCTCAACTCTGGTTTCCTTCACAACCACTGGTGTTTTACAGATCCGCTGATGTTTGTTAATTCATCTCTCTAATAGTTAATCTGTTGTTCCAGCAACTTCTTGACAGCATTTCTAGCCAAAGTGCGGTCTGAAATTAGGATCATTTTCATTGCAGGTAGCAGTAGGAGAAAATATACACTTTTGGGAACGGTGAATACATGCTTTGCAATTACCACTCCAGTGGGGATTTGCCAGTTTATAACTTCTGAGAAGCTGATAATGTAGCTGGTCAACATAAGATCAGGTGTTAATTTTGTCTTGTTTTTTTTTTGTTTTGGTTTGGTTTTTTTTGTTTTTTTTGTTTGTTTGTTTTTGTTTGGGTTTTTGTTTGTTTGTTTTTGTTGTTGTTGTTGTTGTTGGTTTTGGGTTTTTTTTGTCATTTCTTTCTGTTTTCCAGAGAAAATTAAGCATTTGTTTTTTTATTTGGGGAGACTGGGAATATATCAGAAGTATTATTTATTCAGCCCTATTGAAAGTGCAATCGCTATGTTTGTGCTGGGAAGCATAACAGTTCAGGCATAGGTTCAAGAGCTCTCTGTGATTAACTATACTCTTAATTGTTAGTATGATCCCTAACTTGGTTTTGGACTGTGCCAACTGTGCCTGGTCACAGTTAGGATGTCACGAGGGAGAGGTGATCATTCCTAATAGGCCATTTGGACTTGGCTAACTTGTTCTGGGAGAGATGAGGGCTTAGCTCTATGGACTGACATAAGCTATGCAGTGCCAGCTGGCCTCAGGTCCACAGAATGATCCATGGCCCATTTAATTTACTGGTGTGATGTAGCCAGTAGTACTGTGGCCAGCACAAGAGATGAAGAAGAAAAGTTTCAGTGGTCAAGAATATTTTCAGCTTAATGTTCACAGCACTTCAAATCACCTTTTCCTAGACCTGCCTAAAACCTTCTTTTCTTGAAAATAAAATAGAATTTTGAAGTTAGAAAGAATTATCTTTGCCCTTTTAATTTAAGTTTTCCAAGCTAGGAAGTGCTCTAGGGAAGCATTTTCATGGTGCTCTGAGTGATTTAATACTTATCTATTTAATTATCTTCACTCATAATAAACTTTGCTTTGTAAGAGTAGGTAGTGCTCTACTTTGTTCTAATTAATGAATCAGTTAATGGACAACCTGCAAAGTCAGAATATGTCCATTTAGAGAGAATCTAGTTAATTTGGTGAAACCTACTAATGCAGTTCAAGCTGCCCAACATTTGGACCAATAAAGTAGAACAGCCTTTCTGGACAGAAACCAGTGGTCACTGGTTAAGCTGGAGTTAAAAACAAAGAACTATTTTTTAAAATCTATCACAGTGCTGAGAGATATTACCCTTCAAAATGATTCTTCTTTAAAGAATTTTCATGAATAATACATAAGCAACACGAAGAGGATACCTGTGATTGTGTATTGGAACGTAATTCTGAGGCACAGGCTCTTTGGTGCTGAACCCTTTCTTGCGTATTGACAGCAGACAATTCTGGGATCCTGAGGCCACGCTGGATAGGCAGTAACTATGGATAATAATCAACAAACAGTGTACAGTGCTGGCAAGCAGTCAAAATTTGGGTGCCTCTGTTTTGGAAGAGAGGGTAGCACGGGTACCAGACAAGGCTCTAAAGATTACTCCAGTGTAACAGATGTCTTTCAGAATATGGAGCTCAAGTAATGTCATGCATAAACCAGAAAATTAATAGTAGGAGTGTTAAGATGGAATAGCAAATAGCTAAATAGAGAAAAATTAACATTTTGTGCTAAACTGTAAACAAGAAAGCTTCTAAGGATGTAATTAGTTGGTTTGCATGAATATCAGGAAGAAGCAATTAGAAAGGGCATTACAGGGAAGATGAATGATTTCTACCCTTGCAGAGGATTGACCCTTGAAAAATAATAAAGATTGGGTGCTATCAGAAACAAAGGTACTCAGACAAATTGATAGACTTATGAGCAGCAGTTCCCGAGCAAAGGACTCTGAGTTCTGAAGTATGAGAGTGAAGCTGCTGAGTGTACAACAGAGGTTTGCAACTCCTCATTAATGTCTTTTGTAGTTCTAAATCCTAAAGTTTGTGTAAGTGTTTGGGGACATCAAGTGTATCTATCAAAAATTGCTTTAAGGAAGCTCTTAAAGACTGAATACTGAAAAATTTCCCTTGAATAACAGGTACATTGGTTGAAGCAGTAAATAAAATAGAACTTATAAGACTTTATGGGGTAAAGAAGATAAACAAGCTTGACTTCACATGTGACTACAAGGGGGTTTTAGTCCACAAGAGTTCTCAGTGTATGCAAACAAAATAGTATGCTTTATTTGGTCTGTCTGAGATGGAGTTTATTTTCCCCACAGAAGTCTTCATAGTGCTGTGCTTTATATGGGTAGCTAGAAAGGTGTTGATAACACACAGTGTTTTGGCTACTGCTGAGCAGTGCTTCCACAGCATCAAGGGTTTCTCTCCAACATCCCCCCCTCACCAGTAGCAGTAACGCTGAGCATGTGTGTTTGTTTGTTTGTTTTTGAACGTGGTTTTTGCTTTCAGTTTATTAAACTGCCTTTATCTTGACCCATAAGGTTTTTTTTCCCATCTTACTTTCTCCCTATCCCGTCCTGCTGAGGAGGGGAGTGATAGAGCAGTTAGGTACTGGGCATTCAGCCAAGGTCAACCCACTCATAAGCACAGCAAAATTTGAAACTTTGTATCTGGTTTTCAAAGTGTGTTCTAAATCCCACATGGGAAGAATTTGGGGAAGCTTAAAAAGTATTGGTTTGCAGGAGGAGTACTAGCGTAGATTAAAAACCAGGTAAGGGACAGAAAAGGCATGCAAATTTCATAAAAGAAAAATAAATAAAGTGAGGCTGCCTGACTTTTCATTTCTTTTACATGCAGTTAAAAAATTTCATGTAAAAGGAAGAAACAATGAGGTGCCAAATTCTGTAGATGATAGAGCTACTAACATTAACCAACTCACAAAAATACAGAAAGACCTAAGAACATTAAACCAGCTATACTGGGTCAGATTATAAATCACTTTCATTCAGCACCTATTTTCTGACTGGGAAAGAGCGTACTAAAAAGAAAAGCAAACATTAATTCTTTCCCTGGTATACTTTCCTAGCTTATAATTATCTGCAGCAAAGTGACTTCACAAAACAGAAGATCTATTTGAGACTTTGTATTTAATATATTCAACGAATCTAACGAGTTGGATGTGCAGCTTGATGGAAAATGAAATTCAATAAAGATAAATGCTAAGTAATGCATATTCCAGTAAATAATTTGATTTATACATAATACTGGGTTCTAAATTAACTGGAGTCACTCTGTGGGGGGGGGAGGGTGTATATATATAAAGCCAGAGCACCAATGTGAAACCTTTATTGTTTGTCATTTGTATATTAACTATCTGTATTGCAATATACACTAATTTGACCTCTACTGTGCTCATGCATTACGTTGCTAGAGTAAAAAGTCTCCAGCCTTGCAATCTGAGTGTAACAACAGATAGGCAGATGTGGAGGAACAAGGAAACCATGAGGCAGTATTGATTGGAGGGATAAACAGTGGTGTCAGATTAATTGATCTTTGCTCATTCTGCATTGGTGGTCAAAAAGGAAACAGCATGTTAGCATGTATAATGCCATTACATGAATCAATGAGTTCTAATCTTCCCATCTCAGAAGTCTACAATAAAAACAGAAGGAATTCAGAGCCAGATGACAGAAATTATTTGGAAAACAGAAATGTGTGTTGCAAAGGTTAGGTAATGTTAATGTAGATGGGGAAACATGGTTTCAAGATGTGAAA
Organism: Mesitornis unicolor; assembly: GCF_000695765.1. Lineage (NCBI taxonomy): Eukaryota > Metazoa > Chordata > Aves > Mesitornithiformes > Mesitornithidae > Mesitornis > Mesitornis unicolor. The sequence continues at coordinate 19,457 of NW_010177936.1, read as the reverse complement.
TGATAAAAGAATGTGTAATAATGATGACAGACAAAGGCAATGTCAAGTAGATGTCCCTAATCTGCTGTTCTATTTACGCAGGGCATAATAGACATAAATTGAAAAAAAAAAAAAAAGTAATTTTTCCTCTTGCGCTACCTTAATTTATGGAATGAGCTGTTATTGTCTGATGTCATTGTCACCAAGACTTCAGTCCTATTCAAATTGAACCTGCAGTTTAATCTGGATAATGCCATGTATAATTGTTTTTCTTTTAATGGTATGCACATTGCTTTGCATCCAGGTTTTGTCCAGTCACTAGCTCATGAAGGACAGGCAAATATTTTCCTTATGGACAGTTTAGCCCGTAATTGTCCAGCACTGGGTTTCTTGCTGTCTCTGAAGCACTTAATGCTAGCTACCTACTGTGAAAAATAGGACATTTGGTTAGATTAGTCTGATCTAGAGCAAGAATTGCTGTGACCTTTAATGAGAAACTCTATTAAATATCAGAACTGTGATTATAATGTATGCCTATAAATATTTGGCAATGTTTAGTTTTTAGTGTGCAGTTGGTTCTCAGTTCTGGCTCACTGCGCAACAAGAGCTGCAAGAGGACTGATATAAGCATCTCAGGGATGACTTTCCCTCTCCCTTCTCTAGTCTTCAGAAAGGAGGGAAACAAGTAGGAAACATCAACATTGAGCTGATTTAGCTACAAATGGTACTGCTGACTTCAAGAACAATTAGAAACTGCACAATGAATAATTCAGTGTTTTGTCACTTCAGGGGCTTCCCATTCTGCCTTTATAATTCAAAACCCTTCCTTCCCTCCCCCTTCTCGTTAAGGAGAAATCCTAGCTGGAGAGGTAATCTCCAGGGACCGTCTGCCTGCTTGACATGTAGGTGTCATTTCCCTGGGGTGTGCATGAAGCATCCAGATGGAGGTGCCTTGGTTGAGTGTATGGATGTGCGACCTCCATGGTATACACGTCCTGGCCATGCTCGTGCAACTGCAGTATGTAAGAAGGGATTTCCTGTAAAAATGTTGTTTGTTTTTTTCTTTCTTATTCCCTGCGTTGTTTGAGGAATGGCATGTAATATAAAATTAAAGGGAAACTGTATTATCTGAGAATTCTGGAGTGTTAATAATTTACAGCAGGGTTTCCTTATATTATTATTTTTTTTCCTCCAACAGAGAAAACTGTTACTCAGTACCAACAGGGTCTGATTAAAGACAGGAATAGTGAGTAAGAGATGAGTGGGCAGATAGGCACATACTATAAGTACAACAATTTTCTAGCACTTGTGTCAGGAGCTGAAGAGCTCTTCTTGTCCTTCAAATGAAATTGCAGGCATTCAATAATGTTCATATGTACAAACAAATAAGTGAATAAAAACCCATCTGTGCAAAAAAACCCCACCCCTTCTCTGCTCTTGCTGCCACTGTCAATAGTATTGCATTCTGGTGACAAAACACTGAGTGGAGAAAACCTTTACTCAAAGAAAAGCTTTAAAATAGGCTTCCAAGGACAACATATTGTTCCAGCTCAGAATAGAACTGTGCTTTTAAAAAGTCGGGGCTTGCAAATCGGTGTATTTATAGTGCCAAGATTTATTATTGCAGTGTTAGAATTTATATACACAACAATAAATATTAAGTTATAAGGGAATAGTTAGTATGGTCAGATGAGTGCTAACATTTTGGGATATTTTTTTTCCACATTTAACTCAGCATACTTTCTAGCATATATTTTAAGGATGTATTTGGGCCAAATTGTGGTCCATAACAAAAATGGGTCCAAAATCATTGCACCTGTCTGCTGCAACTGAGATATTAGTGAATCTGTATTCACTCTAATGTATTTCTGTCTAGGAAAGAAACAGGCTTCCCATATAAACCTTGTTCTCACAAACTAATAAAATGCTCTGCCTTGCTGAATGCTCCTTCAGAGCTCAGGGACCACTTCAACACCTTCAAAGCACAGGGCATATGATGCAGATTCTTGGCTGATTGCAGATCAGGGCAGATATCTTTTCTTAGCACCTCTCCAGATCATGGACTTCATCGCATTAAAAGCCAGTCCCACAGGAAAACACTTGATTTTTAGCAGAACAGTCTCTGATGTGCCTGGTTGCTTAACAGTACAGCACTGTCATGGGGTGAGGGCAGGCAGGAGCAATGGGAGGGGTGAAAGGAACAGGGATTTCAGATCAGCTTCCAGCATCAGGCAGCTGTACCCTCATTTATTTCCTTTCATATTTCTCTTTCTTCCAAGACTCAAGAGTGTTCTTAAGATGTCAAGTAAAGACACATCATGATTGTTTGTACTTCACAGTGATGCTGAGTCTTAGTTTATCACTTGTTAAAAATTATGAACATCAAAATTTGAATGTACCCCTGTGGCATTTCAGCATTGTGTTTGGTAGGATGTCATACTACCTAAAATGGTTTTCAGGAGCTCTCACATATTTGGAAGGCTATTTGTAATGTGAAGCTGAATCAGTCAGATAGTAGAGAATAACATATGTCTCTAACTTTTCTTTACTGACAATTTTGCCAATTTTTTTGTATTGCAACACTTCTGCAGATGAAGCTGTAAGAGTAGGTTGTTCCATGAACCACAGAACAGATGAAATTAGTCATTAGCTGTGACTATCCAAAGCTGTACACATTTTTGTTTGCCAGTCAGTATGCTTGGCTGACTGGCCAGTAGGTACATGTGCTCTGCTGCCAAAACAAGATGTATAACAGATGAATTCTGCCTGTCTTTCCCTTCCTGGCATTCTCCTTTAACCAGTCAACATTCTTCATTAAACTTGCAGGAATTTCATTATTTCTGAGACTTTAACTTCTCTTTCCAAACTGCTGAAAATTAATCAATAATGCAAAATGTAGTAAGTGTGAACTGACAAAACAAATGTATGAACAGGTCAACTGTATATGTCTTCAGAAACCAATGTAAAAATACATACTAAAAATAAAATGTTGGAAGGATCCTTTCTTCTAACTGTAGTTAGATTCTATATTGCAGAGAACGGAAACATAATGTTTATATCAGTATTGATACACCTGAGCAGAAAGCAGTCCAGCTTTGAAAGGATAACCAACATTTTTTGTTTCAAGGTCTCATGTCCATTTTTCTTTGTCTTACAGTCCTACTGAGGTTCAGCCAATCTCCTGTGTATCTCCACTTGCTGAGTCTTTCACTGCAGATCATGGAACTTTGGAAAATGTTAATATTATTATGTTAATATGGTTATAATATGCTATTATTCAGCATTACATAAATATTTTGTAAATTAATTGCCTGAAATTTTAAATGTCATAAAAATCATATAAGAAGAACTCAGAATCACAGACTCACAGCATGGAAGGGTTTGGATTCCACATGAATGCAGTCCATTTTGCCGCTCTGAAAGACTTCACCCTCAGAGCCTCGTCCATTGCTTCCCATTATGTCATCTGGCCTGATAAAAGAGAATTCTTCCTCCTACAAAGCCTATCATTCTCACATGCCTACAGGTATTTTGGCTGCAACAATGATGATGGATAGTGACTGCACCTGAGCAATGCTGCCTTATGTGGGGAGAGAAGTTATCGGGCTCTGTGACGCCTAAGGCTGGATGCAGCTTAGGACAACGCTTGGACCACTTTAAATTACCGTAAAATGTAAATTTCAGAAGAAATCAGGTATTAAACTTTCACCTCTAGCCTAAGCATCTACTCCATCACTTTTCTCACAAACATATTCCTCCCATGTATGTATTTTCAAATGAGCAGCCTCATTCTTTTTCATGTTGCATCTTACCCCTTTGGATAACTTGCATATGGAAGTGTTAAGCTCTTTTGTATTTCTGGCTGTCATCTAATGTGTCAATCTTTAAACCATCTTTAAAATTTATTACTATTTTCTCATTGTTTCCATTCTCATCTGTATTTTTAATATTTATATCTGTTCTCTTGTCAGATAACGTTTTTCCTTGTGTTTACATAAAGCACATTACAATAGGCCTGGTGTCTGGCCATGATAGGGACTCCTGTCTATTAGTACAACATCACGATAGGGGATAAAGAAGGGTAGGATAAATCCTGTACACTAGTGGTATTAAAGAATAGAAATAGAAATGGAAAATACTTATCAGTGTTTTCTTTTTGTGTGTAGATGTGTATATATAAAATAGAATCAATCATAAAATGCCCCGAGTTGGAAGGGATCCATAAGGATCTTTGAGTCCAACTCCCAACTATATACTTTTATATATATGCAGACATATAGATATAGATAAATATGTATGTATGTTAGAGAGAAATAAATATTTAATATCTTTCTCCTTTCCTTTAATTTGGTTAATATGATTCTGACTTTTAATTCCGAAACCACGTGAACTGGGTCAGTACCACTGACAGACGGTTGAGGTAAAGGCACTGAGATCTCCACAGTAAAAATAATTTCAACAGAGTGTCTGAAATAAGCATGTGCTTCATAAAGTTGGGGAGAAGAGAACAGAATGTTATGACTAGCACATTTCAACAACCCATTTTCAGAAATGCCAATTGCTCTGAGTTATGCAGAAAACAACAGCCCCTCACAATGCCCAGACCCTAATCCTGTGATTGAAAGATGGCCATGGCTAGCAGCTGCCAACGTGTAGTAGGTGTGATGACAAACACCTCAGAACTGTTTCGCATACTCCATGTGGCTGGAGGAAACCACCACCGCAGGTTATGCCCCATGTGCACTGCAAGTGCAGACTGCACGTGAAATACAGACTGAGGTCTCACATTGCATGTTATCTAGAATCCCTTTAGTACAGATCTGGCATCCACTGTCTCAGCTCATTCAGGTTCTTTAAATGGTCTTGCCTCTCCATGGTTAAGGTTGTACAATTTTGAATTCTTGCTTGTCACATAAACAAAACAATGCCCACTGTCCTAGTTACATTAACATCACAGTTTGTATGCTAATCCTGTTACTAATATGTTTGTTTGAAGTAATTTGGACAAGTGATCATTAGGTTCAGTATTCTGGCTTTGCAATACTGTTATAGAGGGGAAAAAAAAATGAAAGGAATATATTGTAATTTCTTATGCTCTTAATCTTTTTTGACTGGTGTTCCATACACTAGATTTTGTTCTTAGAAGTTCTTATTAATATGCCTACCCAATAGTTTTTGGACACTTGAAAGAATGTCATGGGGATAATCACCGTGACAAATTACATGATGATGGCTGGTTGCTAACATTTGTGATAGGAACTTTTCTGGCTCATCCTGTTGGTCAATATATACTGGAATATACAAGCTATATGGTTGAACATAAATCTGTCCATCTAAAACTTTTCTGTGTGAAGACTCATGTACTCAAAAACACGAGGCAAGCCAGACTGTCTTCTCTCATCCCACTCCTGAGTGACATGGAAGAGTTTCTTAGAGATCAACACTTCATTGTCTGTTCAGGAAGCAGAGGCACTTGAATACATTTAGTAGGTGATAGTTTCAAAACAAAACAAAATAAAATGGCTTTAGTTAAAATAAGAATTAGAGTTATCAAACTCCTTGCCAAAAGATGTTGTGGATAAAAACATGCTTTTTCTTTCAGAGGAAATTGTACAAAAAAAAGAAGAAATATCCTTTGGAGATTACTAAATAGACTATGTCGAGTTTGACAGATCCCCATGAGCAAAAAGTAGATAGATATGAGAATAAAATGGGCAAATGCTGTTATTTCCCTATTCTTGCACTTGGTTGCCTGTTCTTGCTCTCTTCTTCCCTTCTCCTGGCATAGGCTTATGAGTGTTCATGAGAAGAGGTCACTGGGTTAGGCAAACAGTACATCTGTTCTTGCCTTCTTTATCTGCTTCATCCTGTAAGCATCTGCATTCTGCAGGTACTTTGTAGTCTAGTGTAGAAGTTCATTAAGTGTACTTTTTTTTTTCCCCAGTGCAAGTTCAGAATTGGATGAGCCTACAAATGTTTTAAGAAATCTGTCCTGCTTCAAGATTTCCAAATAAGACAGCTAATCAACACTTCTAATAGTGAGTAGGAATATTTGATCAGGCAATAGGTGACCTACTGTCCAGGCGACTCTGTGTCACTTTAACATTCTTGAATGTTGTCACATGCTCAGTCCACTAATATATCCCCAGAGCAGTGGCTTTTGCTTTGTGAATGGAAAAGCCTGTTCAAATGCCAAAAATATTTCTGTCTGGACTGTGAAAATTCACTGCTTCCCACCTTTCACTAAGAAGTGGCACTGTCCTAGTTTGTTCAGGCTTTTCTCCTTGAGGCACTCTGCATGTATCTCAGAAACCTGAGGATGTCTGTTCCATTTTTCTCCAATTTTACAAGCAAGCCCACCCTGAGACACTGTATCACAACTACCAACCTTGCAGCTTTGGAAGATTAACTGAGAAGTCCCACTGAACCATCTTATAATTGACTGAGGGGGTGCTCCTAAAGAGTAGTATAAGGAACTTCCTCACCACCAGACTCTCATGATTGGGTGTTTACTTTTGAAAAGGGTTCTTCACACTGCTTTTTTGGGGCAGGGAAGAGGAGGGTAAAGGAGAATGAAGCCTCTGCTGTGCTTTTCACTGCTTTCGGAAAGAAAACCTCAGCAGTATTCATGCAGGTTCTTCTTGTTTGGTCACTTGTCTGGATTGTTTGCCTCTGCTCGGAAGAATTAAAACATTTTCAGAAAAGTAATCTTATCACACGAGAGGGCAATCAGACATTTTGTAATTCTATCACCCCTGTGCTGAAATTACCGTGTCCAGTTAGCAATAACTCTGCTTCTAAGAACAGAATGAGCAGCAGCACAGCATGAATTATTTAACTTGATGCTACCCTTCCTGTTTTCAAGTTGCCAGAATAATACAGCCACCACAGAGAGTAATTATCCCCAGCATAGAAAAGAAACAGTTAATGGAACCTGCCTTTTAAATCAATATTATTAATTCAAGGAAAGAAACAGCATGTACTATCTGACGCCTATGGAGTTTTGATCTGGGCTTGATGTCACGCTGAAGTAAGTGGTTGCTATGGAGATGCAAGTGTATGTCTGCGTATCCCTCCCTGCCAGCGAGCTGTGAGGAGTGTTTTTGGAGAGGAAGTGCCCATCTGTAGTCAATCGCTGTTGTTCTGGCTGAGCCACATGCCGGCCTTGCTGCAGCCAGCCAAACTGCGTCACGACACAGCAGTATCAGCCTCTCCAAATAAAGACTCCCTGTTGAACCAGATTTATCCACCTTGCCATTTTCACTGTCATTTGATTATCTGCTTGTATTTTCTGGCTGCGCTAATGCAATCTCTTAGCACTGTTATACAATCCCTATGGCTTGGTATCTCACAAAGCTGGATGGATCTCCTTGTGTTTGCTTGCTTTCTTCGTCATCCTCTCCATTTGATCAAGGGAAAGCACCTGCACTATGCCAGCCTTTTTGCTTATTTTCTTCCCACTTAGACACAGAAGACCTTGAAAACATGAATGTGATTTCTGTCCCTATTCAAATTCATAGCAACCAAAAATTATTTGTAATAGATCCTTGTATTAAATCATCATTATTAATTGTCAGCATATGTTTCTAGGACAAAGACTGGCAGTTTGGCACAGTCCACCATGATTATTGAATATATCTCTTTATTAAGCAATTAAGTAATGGGCTAGTAAGCCAGTGGCATATGAAACCAGGGCATTATTACTAACTGGAAGATGTCAGACAAAATTACTTCTGCTATCTGAAGACAATGCAATGAGACTTTTTCCTGAATACCAGGTGGAGTCTGGGGGCTTATTTTCTTTTCCTCCTTAAGCAGAGTATTCAAAATTATGTTTGATAAGTTTCTACCAGAGATTCTGGGAAGTCAGTGGCTTGAATACATTGCACAGAAAGAATCATCTATGATGGGATTTAGCTATTTTCCCCTTTATTTTTCTTATCTTTCTTTTCCCCTGATTTCTGTCTTCTCTCTCTCTATTTTGCGCATCTTTTATGTCAAGTGAAGATGTACTTGGGCTACCTAGGCTTCTCCTTGAAAAAGATGAAAGAAATTTTAAGAACAGTCAATACTTGAACCTTCCTCTGGTATCATTCTCAGAAATGACTGAACCATTTTTTTGCAGAAACATCAAAATTAATCAGCTTTGAGCAACACCTGGCATGGGAAGCTGCAGGAAAAACAATTAAAGTCTCGTAAAGTCCAGTAACAGTAAACATTTTGATTGTGAGGAACATGCCTGCCAGGGATTCTGGATCCTTACCTAGTCACTTAATATTACCTAAATTCACTGCTACTGGTGATAGGTTGATCACAGCTTGAGTACCCCCAGCCTGGGTCCAGGTGTAGCACTGACACCTCAGCTGGCAGTGTGTGCTAACTTTCCTGATTACATGATGAATGCAGTTCCATATTTGCTATCCGCTCTACTACTAGAAAGAATACAAACATTTATTTAGTCCTAGATTGTGTGGCACAAGCAAAGGTTCTGAGGCAGTGTGATCACCACTTCAGGGATGCACAGGAAAAGAACAACGATGCCCCCACTCGCCACCACGTTTTATTTATGTCTCTTCGATTCCAGCTGGCACGCACACAGGCAACTCTGGGATCTCTGACCTTGAACTAAACTGCTGCAGGGCTGAGCAGGAGGCTTGGCAGGGATTTGGTGAAGCTGCATTGCTCTGCAAATGTTCTAATTTTACTGAATCTAAGGTTCAAAGGGATGCTTCTGAACAGCTTTATCAATTTTATAAGTGGCATGCTCTTACTACTAGATTTCCAAAAGAATTTCCATATCATGTGATTTTACTTTGTAGTTGAATGCTTTCCTGTGTTGTGAGGGTTGACTGATGGTTTTTGAACTTCTGAGGTAGCCAGTTTGGATGAAGAGACCAGCCCCACCTACACAAATAAAGATAAGCTGCAAATAGAAAAGCAGTACATCTAAGCCAAGCAAGGAAACACAGATTTTGACTTCTGGAAGTGAGTGGCATTTTGGATTCCTAGCCATGAAAAAAAAAAATTACTGTGTAGGTGAAAACCTCCAGTGCTTGGAAATCATGTATAATTTAACAGGGAAACAAACACTGGTTGGAGAGACAGGTGAACAAAAACATAATTTAAGTTTCAAATTGTGTTTAAATTCTCAGTGAGAAATGTACCAAAATTGGCATATTCCCACTGAACAAGTAGCTGTCAGTGAAATTCCATTTTTTTCCAAGGCTTTCCATTAGAAAGAATATAGTAGGTTTACTTTCTTCTAAACAAAGTCCTGAATTTTTCACCTAGTTAACTGAAAATCCTACTGTATCAACTATAGGAGACTTGGGCTTTGTGGGATTTTAATAATTGCTCAGATAGGCTACCAGACATCAGAGATTTCTGGGGTTTATTGGATCTCCAGCTCTGTTGCAACCTACCAAGTTGAAGACAACTCTGAATGGGCAATCTGCATTTTATTTTGGTAACCAATGTGGCAATTTTGGCGAAGAAGGGCATTCACAAGTGAAAGTCATATGGGGTTCTGGAGTATGTCTCATCCTTTAAATCAGAAAAATTCACACAGGGTACTTACCACACTTGAACTATATTGATTGATTTAAATAGCAAATGCTGCTGGGGTTGATGCTCACCTCTTCTACAATAGATGACTATTTCCAGATGTAGGAAACTGTTTTGTCAGCCTGAAAAATTTATTTTCATTACTTTCCCATTCTACAAAGCTACTACCAGGAAAGAGATACAATTACTGAATACAGTTGCAATTTAACCTGTTTAATCTTGACCCTTATGCAACTGGGAATTAAGATTTTTCAGGACTTGAAGAAGTGCGCATGTAGGCTAACAAACAATTATGTTGGTGTTCACCAATTATGAGACACTTAGGTGTGAAGCTGCTTTCTGTTTGCTTTTTTTACAAATTTGACATATTTTTTTTTAGTGTAATGCAAAACATTCAAGCACTTTTGTGATCCTATGTCATATAAGTCCTGGGACTTCTGATTCTAGAAAGGCTTTCTAAGAAGAAATCTCCCTAACTTTGTGTTAAAACTTTTGTATTGCAATATTTCTAGAATAAAAGGCTGTGGAATTTCAATTAATGTAAATACTTGAGTTTTAGGAACATTAGCCATTCATTAATTCATTTTATTTTTAGGAAGTCAACGTTTTTGCAAATCTCACCATCTCTTAACTCTTATATTATAAATGTAGCAAAGTCTTGAAGCTTTTGTCTAAACTTAAAATGACTGAAGAATACAAATATGCACTATTTTTGTTTATTCTATTTTTTTTTTAGTTCATTCAGGTTTTTGACATCTTTTCATTGCACGCAAAAGGCCTTGTTCAACCTCTGTCAGTAGCCATGGCCTATTTTATGTTCTGAAAAATCTTTCCAGAATGGCCCCCTCAAGCAACAAATGGCCCAATTTATTTATGACAGCGCCAAAAAAACTATTTCCAGGATGTTCATAGGTCAAGAGCTCCACTGAAATAGAGAATGCCTCGAGGACCTATTGCATTGTTTATTATTTACAGTGTATGTTGCAGTCATGCCCTGAGGCCACAATCAAAATCAAGGAAGTCAAGGGAGATTGAAAGAATGATGATCATGCTTGCAGTTTGAGACTACCCTTATAACTATATTATTCTATGTCGTGTCACCCCTATCCTCTAGGTTCTTAGTTTACCCTTCAAACAATTTTCTCTTTAAAAATCTCCTTCCCTTATCCTCTTATTTTCATCTTTGCCTAGCTGCTGACTTAAGACCACTAGTTATTCCAGAAAAAGAATGCTTAAAATGGGTGTCTCATGATTTCTCTTTTCAGATTCCTTCTTCTTTTACACACATTAAAAATTGTGTATTATATGAGTGAAGTATCTCAGCAATTTACTTCCCAGGGTTTTAAAAAAAATTGAAGTTCATCTTTCACAGGTAGCCTTTGTGAAGGGGATACTACTCTGTGTATAGAGCTGCAAGTCAGCAAGGAACTAAAGAAGTGTTCGAGAGTCCCAAAGGCAAGGCACATCAGAGCAAATGTTTGTAATAAACCCAACTCATTCTGTTTCTCTGTTTACCCATCTCCTTCCCAGTTCTTCCAAATTTTCATTCAGATTTCACATTTCCTTCAGTCATGTGAGGAAACGATTCTGGGTGACTGAGACCTACCTGTCTGCACTGAGAGGTTTTACAGGGATAGGGGAGAAGTCGTGACAAAGCATTGAATATGAAAGTATCAAGAAGGAACTAGTGGTAGTGAATTTGGCTGGTTGGTTGTAGGAAACACAGGTTTTCACCCCTTTTTTCAAACAAAGCCATAGAAATCACAGTATATAGAATCATAGAATCAGGTTCATAGAATCATTAAGGTTGGAAGAGACCTTTAAGATCATTGAGACCAACCGTTAACCTAACACCACCATGCTCACTAAATCATGTCCTGATTTCCTATATCCATTCAGTTAATGTGAATAAAAGTCAAAGTAAAAGTAACCAGTATTTGGCAATGTTTGTGAGATATAATGGTTCCTCTTCTTGCTTAGCTTGTCCAAACTTTTAAAATACAATTATATCTAACAATGAACACAGGATGGATTTGCCATGCTTGTTCCTGTTGATTAATATGTTGCAAAGAATAACATAGCTAAAATATGCTTTTGTTTTGTATAGTGGAACAAAACATATGTAAAATTCTTCAGGCCTCCAGAATTCACATTACAATTTCCTCCTCTTGAAGATGTGTGCTGGTTTTAGCTAGGATAGAGTTAATTTTCTTCATAGTAGCTAGTATAGGCCAATGTTTTGGATAAGCAGTGTTGATAATACAGACATATTTTTGTTATTGCTGAGCAGTGCTTGCACAAAGTCAAGGCATTTTCTGCTTCATACTCCACCCCACCAGTGAGTAGGCTGGGGGTGCACAAGAAGTAGAGAAGGGACACAGCTGGGACAGCTGACCCCAGCTGACCAAAGCGATATTCCACACCATATGGCGTCATGCTCAGCATATAAAGCAGGACAAGAAAAATGGAGTGGGGGATGTTTGGAGTGATGGCGCTTGTCTTATGAAGTAACCATTATGTGTGATGGAGCCCTGCTTTCCTGGACATGGTTGAACAGCTGGCTGCCAATGGGAAGTAGTGAATGAAATCCTTGTTTTGCTTTGTGTGCATATGCAGCTTTTGCTTTACCTGTTAAACTGTCTTTATCTCAACCCATGAGTTTTCTCACTTTTAGTCTTCTAATTCTCTTCCTCATCCCATGGGAAGAGGGGTGAGGGGTGGAGTGAGTGAGTGGATGTGTGATGCTTAGTTACTGGCTGTGATTAAACCACAACAGGAGGAAAGATGGGTCTGAAGGAAGAGTGGAATGAAGGGGAATCTTTGAACTAATTTTAAGGAGATAAGCGAGTGACAGGGCAATAGGAATTAATCTGTATTTGTTCTGGTTTGGGGATAAGTTTTGCAGGGGTTAATTAACTTCATACTCTGTTCATTTTTTCTTTGTGCACTCTGCAGAAATGACTGTTATCTTTTTTTTTTCCTAGTATAAAATGTTATAATATCATCTTTTTCTGTCCACTAGGTCAGACAGGTGTCCAATTACTCATTATAGCAGGAATTTGTATTTCTGGAGTTTGATTCTCTTGAAGTCTTTTTATGCTTACACTCTCAGTCAGGATGAAGAATGAGACTGCAGAGCACTGAGATCAGCAGTGTTTTCAGCATCTGCATGCAGTAATGTGATTTGACTGGCTTGTATGGACCTGAACCCAAAAACCACAGAAAGGATTTATTTAGGCTGTGTTGGCTGACACGTGGAAGACATTCCTACTACAAAAGTTATGCTGATTACAATATGCAACCATTTTCGTAAAAGCTGCCATGCTTGTCTCAGTTTTGTTCCTTAGCTTTTGTTCCTCTAGCCAGTTTCCATTCCACTGTTTGTAAAACAGCTTGCACATCTTTAATAATTATAAAAAGTTGGTTCAGAAAAATAGCAAAATTCTATTCATCTGTACTGCATAGAGGTTTGGTTCACGAGTTTCTGAAGAGAGAGAGACAGAAAAAAATACAAAATGTACTTTATCTTCAGTACAATTCAGGTTACTACACAGAACCTCCTACTTACCACACTGCAGTGAGTCATGCATGCTAAGCATAATGATTCCTCTTTTTTAATGTACTCTGATGCTAATTTTCTCATTTACAATTATAAATATTACATTCATTTTAAAAAGCTGACAAAAATCAGATGGCCAAAAATATATAATAATGTAACTCAATAATTTTAACTCATTCTCAAATCAATTTTTTTTGATTGCTATACATTATTGTAGCTATTTTGCATTAACTTTGTACAATATGTGCCCTGATAAAATATTGGGAGAGATGCTATTAACCATATTTGTCAAAGCTCTTTCGGTGTGATTAGGTTTTATATTACTAAAATTGAAAAAAACATTGATCATAGAACTGTCGAATTACAATGCAACTTTTACTAAAATGTTGGCTGAAAAGGACTCCTCTTCTTATTATCTTTTTTTACATATTTGAGGTTACATAATGAATTTTTCTCGCCTTTTTGGTGTACTGTTCTTTCTTAATACTTGAGGAAAATGAGATTATGAGTCCACTTGAATCCAAAGATAGATTTCCATGTTAAAATTAAGCCAGAAAAGTATATAATGTATCCCACCATCAGTAATTTGCAGTGATGTACAGAGGTTTGGCACTGTAAATCAATAAAAACCCCTTTATCAGCCAGAAGGAGTTACATAATTTTAATGAAAGTTCCCTTAAAAAACAAGGTAAGAGATTAAGAAAGACATTAGCATACAAGCAGAAAGCAAAGTATTTTCTGTCTTATGTGAAGGAAGATAAAATTTTCTCTTGATAAAGAGAAGTTTGTTTGTCTGATCAGTCTTCCTAAATAATACAGAACTTGCATTCAAAATATGACAATAGTCCCATCATAGAATGCAATATTCTTGCAACCTTGAAGATATTACATTATTTCACTGCTCAAGCTATTTTTAAAAGAGCCCATGGGTCTAAAGCAGTGTTCAAAGGTGCCCAGGGTTCCTGTAACAAAACAGTAGCAATGAAGCCTGTCAGAGTTTTTCTGTATCCATATTTCCCTTACAGGGAAACAGCCATCCTGAGGTGCTTAAAGTTATTCTGCAAGTGAAGTTTAGCTACAGACTTGGCTAAACTAATGAGGAAATTCATTTACATGGCCTTTTTCAGAGAAGACCCGAACTTGCTCTGCTTAAGCCCCAATTCAGGATGATACAAACAAGTTCTGGTCTGAAGGGTCTGTTCAATCTGCTGTGGTAAGCCCTTTTGGGTGTATGGTGCCTTTTGGCTTGGAGTTTATATACCTCCTGTCATGATGAAATGCAAGAAGAGCAAGCACAGGTCTAGGCAACAGACTGGGGGTTTACAGTGCATTATGTAAGGTCATGGCTCGAATACACAATAGTCCCTTGACTTGGAGGCAAGGATCTGAGAGATAAGGGGTTTTCCTTACTTTTGGGAGTACAAATAATAGAAGCCAAATGCAAGGAAACAAAACACCATGATACTTCTTAAAAAGCACTTTGTTACATCTTAACCTTTTTTTGAGAGAGACAATTTGCACTCAGAAAAGACTCTCTGGATGAGCCTAGGTAACTCATAAATCAAGTACCATGAATTCTTATGTCTTTTCTGACAGCCTGTATGTTAATAACATCCAATGTGTACTACTGCTTGTGTTCCCTAACAAGTCTATAGTTTTTCTTCTACTTCTGGTCAGTAAATTATTTGTTCTGATGTGCTTAGATGCCTCTTCAACACATGCCAAGTCAATACCAGTGATGATTCATTGTGAAATAATGCTAACACTCTTGGACACTCTCACTACCTTTGTTCACCTAAAAGTTGTTTCTTTTACCCTCAGCAACTTGTGCTATTTTCCAGTGTACTCAGTAGAAAATCAGTTTTAGAAAGGATCATTCATTCACGAAGGATGAATAAACCCACAGAAGTACCTATGCCTTTCTGTTTTATGGATAGGAAATTTAACAGCTAGCTTACATTAGAAGCTGTCTAAACATATGCATCTAGTGTAATTTCTTGCCTTAAGTATTCCAGATGTATGCAAAGCTGGCAAGGTGACACCACCAAAACTGGTGGTCTAAAAACAGTACAGGGACTTCTGGAGTAGGAGCTAGAGGATAATTAGAAATTGCTTTGGCAACTCAAACAGCATTAGGCATCCGTGACAGACACTAAATTTGCAAATGTACAGGATAGTGACTGCATGTGAGCCAGATGTCTAAGTTTCTACTATAGTCAATGAGGGTGAAACTCAGTTGCCTAACGTACTTGTTATCTGAGATGCCTCAAGGTACCCAGCGTGGTCTTCCATTGCTATAACAGAAGGATGTATGTCTCCTATAGACTCCACACTATACTTGACAGCCTTCAGCTGACTTTTGGACACCTGGGGGATCTCAAATGATGCTGAAAACCAAAGGTTATGCAACAGAGTTGAATGTCAGATCTAGTCAATATAGCTAGAAGAAGTAAGAAAGCTATTCAGGTCACCCAAAAATAGTCACCAGCTTTTGACCATCTCAGTATATCTCTGTACCGCACCGACTCAGCTGACTAGATTAGCAGAGAGTACAACAGGAGCTTAGGCACTAAACCTATACCTAGTCATATGTCTGGAACTGGAGCTGGAGTCATAGAATCATAGAATGGTTAGGGTTGGAAGGGACCTTAAAGATCACCCAGTCCAACCCCCTGCCATGGGCAGGGATGCCTCCCACCATCCCAGGTTACTCAAAGCCCTGTCCAACCTGGCCTTGAACACCTCCAGGGAGAGGGCAACAACAGCTTCCCTGGAAAACCTGTTCAAGTATCTCACTGCCCTCTGTACAGACTTTCTTCCTAATATCTAACATAAATCTTCCTTCTTTACTTCTTTTTTAAAACAAAACAAAACAAAACAAAACTCAAAACAAAACAAAACAAAAAAACCCAAAATCTCTTTCAGTTTAAAGCCATTACCCCTCATCCTATCACTACACTTCCTGATAAAGTCCATTCTCAGCTTTTCTGTAGGCTCCCTTCAGGTTCTGGAAGGCCGCAATAAGGTTTCCCTGTAGCTTTCTTTTTTCCAGACTGAACAGCCCCAACTCTCTCAGCCTGGCCTCATAGGAGAGGTGGTTCAGCCCACTGATCATCTTTGTGGCTCTCTTCTGGACCTGCTCCAACAGGTCCGTGTCCTTCTTATGTTGGGTTCCCCAGAGCTGGATGCAGTACTCCAGATGGGGTCTCACAAGAGCAGAGCAGAGGGGAAGAATCACCTCCCTTGACCTGCTGACAATGCTTTGATGCAGGCCAGGATATGGTTGGCTTTCTGGACTGCAAGTGCACATTGCTGGCTCCTGTTGAGCTTCTCACCAACCAAAACACCCAAGTCCTTCTCCTCAGTGCTGCTCTCAATCCATTCTCTGCCCAGCCTATACTTGCACTTGGGATTGCCCAACCCATCCACCCCTATCCAGAGGCCTGGAATTAGGTGAGATGAATCTCATTCCCAGCATTCAGTACAAGAATACACAAGAGGCAGTTCTCCCACCCTCACATTAGCACTGTCATCCTCAGTTTGGAGAGTCTTGCCAGGCTGTTAGCAACAAGCTGTTTATTTAAAAGGTCAGTTATGTAACTTATGACTATTTAATTTTTTTCTTCTTTATATTACAGTAAATTAACATAGTCTTAAAATCACTCTCACTTGGCACTTTATTCACTCTGAAGTTACCACAGTTCTGATTTTCATCAGGGCATCAACAAATGCAATTATTTAAACAGTCTGAAATTTCAGCAGGCACCTTCTCCTCCATGTGAAGTTCTCTGGTTGTTTTGTGGGACAAATATGATGTTTGGCAAAAGTAGATTACTTGAAATAATTCTATTAGTTATGCAGCTTTGAAGTGATTTTCTTTTTTTTCCCGCACAGGTCTCCATGTGAAAAAGCCTAGGCATCCTTTAAGCACACGATTTCATAGATGAGAATCTAGCAGACTTGATGACAACACTCCTCTAGCCCCAAATCTTTCAGATACTGAACCTTCCGTTGGATCACTTACAAGGAGTCAAATCATGTGAATTGCATTATTAGCACAAATCAGTGTTGTAATTCAGTTCATCTAAACACTGGTTAGTGGATATAGCCCTACTCAGAAAAAAAATTTCACTAGAGCTTCTGGCATAGGGGTTGTCACCCCTTGTAAGCCTAGGTGTAAATCCAATGAGTTATTTCAGAATTTTATTTGCATTGGTGGAGACAAAATTCTCTTGCAACATGAAAATTCTTGTTATAGTAATGATAGACTAAAAGATGAAGTAAAGCTTCAAAAGAATTTGATTTAAAACTAAAACTCCCTATCCTTAGTCATGTTAATACTCTTGCTCAGAAGTATATCTTTGAAAATAACTTCTAATTTAAGCAGGCTATTGAAGTTTGACGTACATGCACACACATACAGTGAAGGTAAAAGCTACAGTATAGGTTTAGCTACACAGGGGACTAGTAGGAATCAAGGACCTGACCTTTTAAATTTATATTTCTACTTATATTACTTAGATCTTGCCTTCCAGAAGAGTGTCTTTGCCTTTCTGAAGAAAGGAAGTGAAAGATGCGAGCAGATTTCTTGGTTCCTTGCTCATGAACTGAGGTAAGATTGATGCTCATGATTGACAGCAGCAAATGAGTCCCAAAAGCAAAGGGGGAGTGGATTAAATTGTGGCTGCTTAGTTTCTTTCCTAAGGCACTGATGGACAAATGAAGCCATATGATACTCCTTGTTGTACTGCACTGACAAAAACTAACTCCCAAAACATAACAGACTTATTCTTACAAATGGATTTCTATCTGTGTTTTGCCCTTTCCTAAGCACATTAGTCTGTTAAGTTTGCCCATGGCAGAATCAACTGTGGTGTGTGTGATAGTACTTGGTAAGAAGGAGTTTTTTTGTAGCCTATACAGAGGCATTTCATATATGTATATAATACAGATTTAAGAATGTGTTTTGTAATAATGTTAAACCTGTTAAAAAACTTGAATGAAATGAGAATTTCAAAGGCAGTGGAAGACAAGTGTTGCTAACGGATGTAAACTGAGCTAAAATTATCTCTGGATACAAACATCTTTCAAAAAATTTCCTATCATTCATACACACAGACCTAAATTACATTCTCCCATTATAACAGCTGTGAAGGAAAGTTCCTTTATGTTTCATTCTGAAATTTCTTAATCAGTTTACTCTCTTAAAGTTACCTTGCTTGTAACAGTTATGTTTTCCTTCTGCTATACACTTTGGAAACCCACTAAGACACCTTTAATCTTTTAGATGAAATAGGCAAAGATCTGGAAGAATAAAACACATCCATGCAAAATGACACAATGACTCCTAATATATAACTATAAAAATGAATTACGTTCTGTCTTCAAATTACATACTGAGAAAGGATGATCTGGTGTAAAGAGAAAAGGCAGTGTGAAGTGTCTTGTCCAGCAAAAGTCATAGGAAGCTGCAGCACTGTGTATCTCTGCATAGCAAATACCTTGGCCAAAGGTCACTTGCATTGATGGTCTGGGCTTCACAAACTATTTCTTTGTGCTGTGTAATATATTACCCTGTATTAATGGTACTTGAGACCTAGTGTAGATATGTAGCCAGCCTAAGCTGTGTGCCCAAAAAATCTGTTTTCAAATCACTAAGGTAACCCACTTCTTAATAACCACAGAACATAATTTAGACTAATTTTATTAACTTCTGAAATTATTTTGGTATTCCAAGGTTGCTTTGTATTTTGAGAAACACTGAAAACTACACAGGGAAAAAAATAAATTACTGTTTTGAATACTAGTACAACAGAATCTGAAATTTTACTCTTTCTTGCTCATACAGTACAAATTTGTCAGTTAAGGGTAATTATTAAGGCTTTCAGCAAATCAGAAGTGAGGGGAAAAATATCAAAATTTAATTTTGGAAAGCTGACATAGCAATGGAATTTTCGTTTAAAAAATCGTCTTTTTTAGTGAAAGATGAAGGATCAATATGAGTTAAAGACCAAGGAAAAAAAAGATGTTTTAACTAACAGAAAGGAAAAAACCAGTGAAATTGCATTTATTTAAAGCTCTCAAAACTCAGTTTCCTTGTGAAGCATCCGGAAGACAAGTCTTTATATAGCTGCTCTTTGCAGCCCGGTTTGACTCCTGTATATGAGAGTGACAGGTTTGATTTATACTACAATATTTTCCTCTTCATTTGTTACGATTCCAGGCCTGATTTAAAACACAAAAGAATAGGAGGGAAAGAAAAGAAAGAAAAGCAAGCAAGAAAAGAAAGGAAAGAAAAAGAAGAAGGAAAGAAAGGAAAGAAAAGATAGGAAAGGGAGAGGGAGAGGGAGAGGGG
>NW_010177935.1:0-30685 GCF_000695765.1 Mesitornis unicolor | reverse complement strand
AGCACTCAATCCCCTCATCCAGATCATTGAAGGAGAGACACCATCATTCCTTACCTGTGCATATTGACTACCATAGGTAATGTATTTTTGGTCTGACCAGCACAGCTTTGTGCATGTCCTTATAGCTGGAGAAATTAACAGCCAAATTAACAAGCCAAAGGGAGTATGATCCATATGGATGGATACACTGATGGCAGTGAGGGAGGAGAGACAAGAGACAAAGCAATATGGTTGGCACAAAAGCAAATGCATATAAACTAGCAATGAAGAAATTCAAGCTTCAAGTTAGACATCTGCTTCTAACCATAAAAATAGCTGGATTTTGGACCATCCCTGTGCAAGGTGTCAGCTAGTTCCACCAGAAGATGCCGTCATTCAGGTATTCATCATGCACGGCCATCACTAATTGTACAGGAGAACTAGATAATCTTAATTGTTACTGTAGAACCTTAAAATCTCTGTAGCAAAAGAGTGTAAGAGACAGAAGTAAAATAGTCCCACAATCCATATTCCATGCATACAAAATTTTTGTGTATTTACTATTTTAGGAGTCGTTCCTTTCCAAAAAGCTGTTAAGCAGAGTTTGCAAAGCTGTACGGCTAAAAGGAAAGACAGTGTTCATTTAAATAAAAAAAATATATGTTAAAAGAATGCAAGATTAGAATTGTAAATAACTATGATTTTTTTATACATACAGCGAATAAGAAACTCTACATAGGCACATTGCATTGATAACATCAAGAAGACAACAGGCCACGTGGCATTCACTTTCACTAGACATTGACAGTCTATTCAACTTCAGTAATTATCCTCTATTTCAGGCCATTATAAACCTGCTAACAGTTCTAAGAAATCAAGGTTCCTCCACGAGATCCACAGACAAGTGATATATCTTTACAGCTACAGAAGAACTTTCCTTAGGTCATTATTTTACAAAGATAAGATCCAAATTAAAACATCAGGAAAACACTGAACGTTTTGACATGTGAAACTGGAGGAGACCCTTTTATATTGAAAACATTCTATATTTGCAGTTGGTTTTAATTAAGATAAAAACTAAATCAACTTTTCAGTATGCACAAGTATAAGCTCAAGAAGGGTTTAAACTGCAGTGACTAAAGCTTTGTCTGTACTGCAAAAACTGGGAAAGGATTCTGGATGATTGGTACAATTTCACTTCAATTCATGAAAAGTCCAGAAAACCAACTTTCTACAATTACCATCCTCTCGTCTTCTAAATTTTGTTTCAGCATCCCAAATAGTATCATTACTTGGATGAATGAGTTGTAAAGTCCTGAGTGAATGATGAATTCTCACTTACAAGTGGTTAGTGTATTTTTTAAGCCTAAGTACGCACATTTAGCCATCAATCCCGGAACTTCCCTGAAAAGCCTGCTGTGCAAAATCCTGTAATATTTAGAAATGAGAAGCAGTCAATCACAGCCTTTGCCTGGTCCCTTCTGGCAGCAACTTCCACAGCGGGGACTCTGCTTCTCAGGATGCTTTGCACAGGAAGAGTCTTTTCTGCTATTCTGTGTGGTACATGGCAAAGAATGGTGAGTTTTGCTTTTTTTTAAAGGTAGACGTTTTCAAGCTATCAGATGGTTTTGTAAGTGGAGAATTTGAGTTCTGTTCTGATGAGCACAAACCACAAGTGAGGTTGACAAAGAAAAATGTGTTCATTTGGCCATTCTGTTGTCCATGAAAAGCACTGCTGGTGACTTCAGAGTCCAGGGGAAACCACTGAGTAGCTGAGAGTGCTCAAGTATATCCTTAAGTTAATTCTTAGTCTATTTTTAGTTATGCAAAGCTATTTTTCTTATCTGATAGCAAATGAATTTCATGAAATCACACAGTTACTGAAAACAGTACTTACCTGGGCTCAATTTCCCTAGATCACGTGAATGTGACACCACCAGAGCACTGAACAGGCAGGACCCATACTCCACAACCTAAGTACTCAAACAAAGCACAGCAGTGTGTTACTGCTCCCTTTTTTGACTTCAGGTAGGGCCAATTAACTCATAGCAATTTACTGGACAGAGCCATCTTCAGGGCATGCTTCTGTGGCATATGGTGTGACTCCTTATTGCCTCCGGATGGGAAAGGGTTTATATGAACAAAAGCGGATGGAAAGAGAAGGCAGCAGCTTGTTTGCCAACCTGCAGAAATCTTTCTCCTCATAGAACCATGATGGGTGTTGACAGCCCTTGCAGAGAGCCATGAAGAGATCTCCAAAGTAAATGTAAGCTCCAGCACAAATGAAGTCCGAGCCATCTTAGTGTTTGTGGTCTCAGGGTAGTCAAACAACTGTATTTGTTTTTCTTCAGTAAAATGAGCAGTGCATTGGCTTGGAGAAGAAGAGCTGGTTTGTATCTTCAGAACAAATCTGATGAACAAGCTATTGGGTCTGCTTGAAACCTCCTAACAGCCACAGCAGAAAACAGATTTATCAGGAGCAGTCTTGACTGCTCAGCCCACTGAGTCACTTACAGAGGTCCATACCCCAACTTTTGCTATATTCCCGAGAGCAAAATCCCATGCAATACAGATTCTGAAAATCACAGCAGTGTATGTAACCACACATACAGTGCAACTCCTGGTTACTGAGAAATCAGTGTGTTAACGTAACTGTAAGAAACCAAAAGCTTATATCTTTTGATCTTTATATGGGTGATGTGTTTTCATCTTCTTTTGCTCAATCATGACAACATCAGTAGACATCAAGTTGTGATGATATTGTTCAGTATTACCACTGAACTACTTCGAAAGCGTCCATAATCCCCCAAAGCATCAGCATTTCTGGGGGGTACAGGGACTAAGACTGCTTCCACATTTGAGTTGAACATCAAAATAATCAGTCTTTTCATTATACAATATTAGATACAGAGAGGTTTTCCTCCTCCATTTATACAAACAGTGCCTTCATTTTGCTGAGAAATTCTGTATTCCAACAGAAACTCCCCCAGCAGCAGCCAAGCCTCTCAACCTCAAGCTCAAAATATTAAACTTCTTGCAAACTCAGTAACTAGCATTCCTCTGCAAAATACAAAGTAATTGCTTCATGCGAAATATTCCACCTCCCTGCCTCTCACTTCCACAGCTCTATATATTATCCAGGAAGAGGTGAAAGTACGGATACCATTCAAGGGATCAGCGGGACTACGAGAGCCAAGCACCCGGCTGCAGAGCAATGCACACCATCTGCGTAACAGAACATTACTGGTGCAAAAGGCAATAACCCTTTCTGAATTCTACGTGCCTAATAATCTTGGGTTTTCTCCCTTGATATTTCACATTTATCCAACAACCTTCTCTGCAATTTAGCTCTTTATTTAGCTCACAAAGTAGGCATTATCCTAAGTAGGTAGAGTATTCATCTTTTGGCGTCAGTGCCAGTTACCCCTGGCAACCAACCTTTGAAGGGAAACTTGATTTTCATCCGGTAACTCAAAATAGGACTAAAGGGTCAACTACAAACCAAAAGCAAGGAGGCAGCTCTTAAGCGTGAAAAATGTTCAACAAAGGGCTTGCTTTCATGTGCAGAGTTCAAACGTCAACAAGAGATGAGGTTTTTAAAAGAATTATTATGTCATATGACCAGGGGAAAATCCCCTAAAATGTGACATGCTGGTATTTATTTAAAAAACAGTTGCAACAGTGCTGCATTTCAAGAAGCACATCCACTTGGAAGAAGTCTCAAGGATGGATGAGATTCATACTGACCTAATTTAAATAAGAAGAAACCACACAGACCAATTAAAAAAGCTAGGAAGAGTGACACAGGTTTTTAAATCTAGTGTGTTTGAGACACATGGGCATACATACATATACACATGGTTTATCTCGCCCTTCTCCTTGGCTGAGACCTGTGTGTTGTACCTGTCGAGTTCAGACAAAGTAGTCCTGTGACCAAGAAATGTAGACACGGAATTAAAAATGGGTACTATGGCAATGAAAATGGTAAAACAACTGACAGAGGAGTTATCTGAGACTCAACCTGTCAACTTGCAGAGCAGTGGTACCTTCTGTAGACACAACATGGGAGTTGTGTCACGAAAGCAGAACAGACTGACTATATTCTGCCAAGGCTGGGAATGAGACTTTTACTTGGTTTGGATCAAAATCTCAAGCAAAATCTTCCAGAATCAGGAAAAAAACCTCACAACCCTCCTTTGATGACAGTGAGTTTGGTACAATTTAAGTTTTGTCATCTGCTGTGCACCTGGTGGCCTTGAAAATGTTGCCAAGGCAGAACGAGCCGATAGCATGGCAGTGGTAGAAACAACCGTATGTGATAGCATCACACACCAGGAGATCTGACAAAAGACAGATACTGCCTAACACAACACCTGACCCTTAAAATCAGTGCAGGAAAGCTGATCCTGTTAGAACACAGTTCATCTTGGTATAAAACAGAGGTCCAAAGCAGGCCAGATGAATTGCACCCTAACGCCTATTTCTCTCCACTGGGCATTAAAGCTTACAGCTTTTAACTGGCTTACAAGGATCACATAAATACATCCCTGACTCTTAAAATGTGGGACGTGGGAATTTCAAAACAAGGCAACTCCAGAAACACCACTTAAATTCGTTCTCACTTTTGGATACTTCAGATCGACTTCATCATGGCTAACATCTGAAGTGCAACTGCTAGACCCAGCATTTTGTCTTGGCTTTGTTTCAGTTAGGTTGAAAGACAGGAGTTTCTTATTTATCCACATCAAAAGTACGTGGGAAAATATAATTTCAAAATTGCTTTCTCTCAAGGAAATTGCTTTAGTCAGTGAGCAGAACTGCAATTACTGACCAAACATGCATAGGTCAACGTTGCTCAAGCAAATATATCAACTGCTATTTTTTATTTTAATTTGCATTTATAAGAATAGAATCAGGACACGCAGTTATTTGTTTCACAAGCCTTGGAAGAACGCACGCAATATATTTACCATTTGGGCATAACCCGCTTCTCCTGAAGTTAATCAACTGACGTTGATTTCAATGGAAAAAGGATCAGGTCATGTTTGCAATACAATCTACTGTGTATTATTGCTTCCATAAGCAAATAACGGAGGACATGTGATGCTTTTATTTTTCAGTGCTTGGATCTCTTCCCTCTCAAGTGCATTAGGATAAAATTAGTAAGCTATATTTCTACCCTTTTGTGATCAACAATAAATACTGGCTCTTGTAGCCTAGTGCACTTTTCCCTGGTGAAACCTTATCAACGCCCACGTTTAAAAATTCAGATACGGGGATTCACAAATCTTCTTTTTTGTGTAGAAAAAGAACAAGGAAAGATCATACAGAGGAGGCTGCATGATAACAGAATATAGGTCTTCAGGGTGGAGAAAAAAACAGAATAAAGTGGGGGTGTATACCCAATCATGACGTGAAAACATTTACTACTTTTCATAACTCAAAAATTAGGGACATTGAGTGAAACTATGCCGTGGAATATGCTTTGGGTCTACTGAGCACAACAGAAAGAATCCAGCTGCAAAGCCCTGAACCCTTCCTTATCAGAAATTGAGATGGGTACTAGTGAGGACCTAGGCTCCTTCCCTCTTTCTCTAGGAATCCCATTACTGGCCTGCACTGGGAGATTGGAAATTAAGGTAGATAAAACTCTAGGCTATTTAATGAAAAGAATGACCAGTGGGTTTTTTACGTAATATTCTAATTTTCTATTGTCAACTGAGAAGAATCTGCTTCTATAATACTATCCTTTTAAGGTTTTTCCCTCCTTAAAACCACATTTGTGCTTTTGATTGACCTTCCAACTGACTTTTGGTGAATGCTCATTTATCTTATTCCAACTCACAAATCATGTCTATTGACAGACAAATCCCACTTATATGTGACAGACAAATCTACGTGATAAAAATATTTCTATAAATTTGATTATAAATTCCTGATAAGAACCCAAACTAATAGTGTTATATATTATATAAAACTGTATTTCATAATGCTTAAGAAAATCACCAGGTAGCCGGGACAGAGCCTCTGCTACAGGTGTCAAAGCACGGGTATAGGGGCCAACACCTTCTCATCACATCTCTGCTCCAGTGTTGAATTATTAAAATGTCTTCTTGTTGGAATTTACCTTCTGTCAAAATAATCTAATGCTCAGAGTCAATGAAAAAAGCTGGGAAGAGCTGAGCTTATCCAAAAGCAAAATGGATTTTCTTTGTGATGCTTTTGAAACCATCTCTTTTTAGGAAAGCCAATTATAGAAGAGACTCAATACCCCATTACTGCTCTTATTTTTAACCTGAATGTTGTCCTTACATGTTATAATGAAAGCGTTAAAGGTGATACAACATTTGTGAATCAATTTCAAGAACTGAGTTTAATAACTGAAAAGAACAATGATTTTGAATTCATAGGAAACATTCATTTAAATTTCTTAAAACATTTTCTTGAATAATTGCTCTTTCATTTTGTTCCCTAATGAAAGATCTATTTTCTTGATTGTGACCCACTAAAACCTGTTGGTTTCCAATTAACCACAACTTTTTGGCACTACTTGTTGCTAACTAGGAGGCTACACAGATTATATATATTTTCACACAAACGAAAACTATCTATAAATGGAGACATATTTCCACAGCGTTGTATCAGAAAATTTATTCCTTTGCTGATGTTTTGCATGTTAATTTACGAAACAGTGAAGCAATGATATTTTAAAGTGATTTGTGTCAAACTGCGTTCAGATGCAAACTGGAATCACAAAATGCAGAAAACAATGTTCTAAAAATTGTTTTATCAAACTTCTGGGTTCATACACACAAGCGCAGTTTATTCCCTCCCCAAGATTATTAAAACGCAGTTTAGGAAGATTATCTACAAATCATAAGGAAATTGTATTTTCAGCTAAATGAGCTGAAATTCCTGGTGATCACATCTTTAAGGAATTTAAGAGACTCATTTTTATGTGGAAAATTGGAGAGAATGCAACTGCATTTCAATTCAAAATTCATCTCCTTAGCTATTGAACTGAACAAGCTGAAAAGACTATTTCTTTATTCACAGAACAGACTAGAGGCTACTACAGAGAGGTGAAGGCAGAAATTTCCACTTTCAGTGATACGTTACACATGCTGGCTTTAAAATTTGTAGCACTTAAACATTTTTGAAACAAAATGCAAAAACTATATTGTAGTAAATATTGACTGATGTGTCACAATTTTAAACAGGAAGAAAAACCTTCTAGAAAAAAATCAAACTTACTTGAATACAGTAGACAAAATACATGTTCAAGATCAGCCACAGAAATACAGTGATCCCTCATGGAACCAATGTGATATCAAAAAAGATTATGAAAATAAGCATGCCAGTCAGTCTACGCATAAGGGAACTATAATATGTCTAGAGAAAATCTACTACTTGACAATAAATTGAGCTCTAATCCCCATGAAAAAGCAAGAACACCTTTTTGCTCTGAAGTTTGTTTAAATGTTTAAAAAGTTCTAATTTCAAAATGAATTTAAGTTTACTGCAAACTGGAACTAGCTGAAGACTGTTACGCTATACCTGAAATAGCATTTGAGCAACCTATACTCCTCTTGTACCCCACCAGGTCCAGGTTTGTGACTGGCATTGTATTTTCTCCCATCTGATTTTGTCTTTATAAGACCATTTTTGCTTAAAAACACCTCACCCATAGGCTAACAGGTTTTAAATTTAAATTATCGTAACTGTTAATAATATCCCACTAAATTTTCTGTCCAGAGTGGGGAGGCTTTATTCCTGACACGGTGCATGATGCCAACTTGGTTGGAAATAAATAAAGCAAGACCAATCCTACAATGCTGCGAAACAATAATGATGGATGAAGCACTGAGTTTCCAACATGATGCTTCAGCCTCATTAGAACAGCATGTAAAAGGAGTTAATTTTTAACTGTTCACAAGGGTGATGAGGATTTGCACGCATCTGCTTGCAAACCAGAGCACCAGCTCCTCATGCTGACTGAAGATCTCAGAGGTCCTCCTCTTGCCTGCTTCTAAGTTATGGTGCCAAGAAACCATTCGTCTTCTTTGCTCCACAGACTCCAACAATAATCTCACAAAATGTCTTTTTTCCATAAACAAAGCCAAAAATAACTTCTTAGTCACTTGATTGCGAGCAGAATAGCCTTTTATCAATGCACTGCAACACTGCTGACAGATATGGCAGTAATTATCACCCTCCCCAAACATGTAACCTAGAAGGACATATAGTCCTTATCAGGTTGATAAAAATCCAGCTAAGGGGAACCATACTGCTTGCTCAATTCTCGACAAGTTTTGTAAGTCTGTAATAAGTCTGTTCCAATACGATTATAACAATTATATTTAGACAATCTGCCTAACAAGACTTAACAGCAATACCATATGGATAGAGGACGAGCTCTCTCACAACACATCATGCTAAGAAGTAAGGATTTGGGGGTTATGCTGATTTTGGAGGCAGAAGGCCACACTGAACTGACGTATCAAATGGCAAATAACCCCACGGCAGCCTAATGCTGGCAGCAGTAACCTTCCAGCACCTGTGGAAAGGGCAACAAATCCCCAGCCTTCTGGGCTACACTTCAGAGCAAAACCGCTCGTAAACATCGCAAAACTATTTAACTGTGACAGTCAGACTTACCACAAATCTCATGGTGATGATAAAATGCTGGTTACGTGATTCTGCCGCATACGCACAAAGAAACTGCTGTATTTATCAAAGATCTCATGTTCAGAAAGACTGATTTCAAATAAACATAGCTGTCTGCGTTGCTGGGAAATGAGAGGAAGCGAAATACTATCATATTTTCTATTATTACAGGCACATATCACATAGCACTGCAGGACCTAATTAGAGCTAGTACGACATTAGTATGACATTAATGATTATTAATGACAATTTGTTTGGACAAAATCGGACCTCTCACAAGGATATGATCCCTTTACTAATTCCCATTCTTCAGGATACCATCCAGAAGCAGATCAGACAAAGAACTTTTGTCATTGTAAACATTAAAAAGGCACGTATATTACATCTTGTTCTGTGTTGGTGCAATTCATTGATATGTCTCAAGCAGCCAGGCCACAAAACCAGGATGCTCACTATGAAAGTGGCCCAGAACAAAAGTTATAAACTGTAGAATCACAGAAAGTTTTGGGTTGGAAGGGACCTCAAAGCTCCCCCAGTCCAACCCCTGCCATGGGCAGGGACACCTCCACCAGCCCAGGCTGCTCCAAGCCCCGGCCAACCTGGCCTTGAACACTGCCAGGGAGGGGGCACCCACAGCTTCCCTGGGCAGCCTGGGCCAGGGCCTCACCACCCTCACAGCCAAGAATTTCTTCCTAATACCCAGTTTAAATCTCCCCTCTTCCAGTTTAAAACTGTTACCACTCATCCTATCACTCCTTGATAAAAAGTCCCTCTCCATCTTTCCTGTAGGCCTTTAAGGAAAGGTATAGGTCGCTATAAGGTTCCCCAGGAGCCTTCTCTTCTCCAGGCTGAACAGCCCCAACTCTCTTAGCTGGTCCTCAAAGGAGAGGTTCTCCAGTCCCTGAGCATCTTTGTGGCCCCTTCTCTGGACCCAGTCCAGAACTTCAATGTCCTCATTGTGTTGTGGGGCCCAGAACCGAACACAGTATTCAGGCAGATACGTTACAATTTGAGATGATAAGCTGGAGCTGTGGAGGCACATTCATACACAGCTTCAGTTTCTCTCTCTGATTTCAGTCAATGACCATCTCTTGTGGGGTCAACTGGAAAAATAACTTTTTGGCTCTTTGCTCAAAGATAATTATTTCCAAGATAAACAAGAAAAACACCCCAACGCTTTCTGTTTGTGGACACGTGGAAAGTAAAAATATCTGGGACAATAAAGAACTAAATTTTTAAAATAAGGATAAAAAGGTAATAGTTTCCCACCTGTGCAATAGTGCTGTAGCAAGACCACTCAGGGAGGATACTAGATTTTAAGCCTGAGCTTCTTCAAAGTCAGAGTGAATGCTCTAGCAGTCAGCAGACGCTAAAGTATCAAAGAACAGTTTGGGCTGGAAAGGGCCTTTTAAGGTAATCTAGTCCAACCTCCTTGCAACAAGCAGAGACATCTTCAAGCAGATCAGGTTGTGCAGAGCCCCATCCAACCTGACCTCAAATGTTTCTAGGGATGGGGCATCTACCACCTCTCTGGGCAACCTGTGCCAGTGTTTCACCACCCTCCTAATAAAAAAATTCTTCCTTAGATCTATTCTGAATCACCTCTCTTTTAGTTTAAAACCATTATCCCTTGTCCTATTGCAACAGGCTCTGTTAAAATCATCTAGGGCAGCTCCATATTACAAAAATTACTCACAAAATGACTGATAAAGAGATCAAGAGATCTACCCAGGAAGCAAGACATGAAGGATAACCACATATACAAAATGTAAAAGTGCACAGAAAAGATGGAGAACCTCTGCCAAAATGCTTTGTAAACTTGTAGCTTAAAGTTCACTCCAGGAAAACACAAGGATAGAAGTGCAGCTAACCAGAGACCGCAACCATTCGCCCTTGGTGACTTTCTGAGCCTAAACTCAATCACTCTGTTTGATGAAACGGGTCACCAAATTGGGAACATATTTGCAAATAGCTTCAGGATGATGTTTCGTCTACCAGTCACAAAAAAAAAATCCTCCAAATCTAGTCATCAAAAACCAATATTTATAATGCTATGGTTAGGGAGTCCACAAAAATCTTATCCAAATTTGAACTTTAGGAATCACAGGTAGCGTGCTTAACAAATATATACATACACAGTGGAAAGATTATATGTAAGACCTGAAAAAAATGTAAAAGCAAACTAATACATAAAAAATATGTAGAAACTGTAATTACTTCACCGGATTAAAGAATAAATAAAAATCAACATTTAATCAGTGATAATTGCATCTTTAAGCTCTCGCTTAAAACATGGGAACAAATTCTGTCTGTGGTTATACCATTCTAAGCAGAGATACTGCTTTGAAAAGTACAACTTCAAGCATGAAGCTAGAGGTATAAAACTCATAACTTTTGGTATGTGACCATTACGTATGTAACCTGAGCACATCCTTGAAGTTTTCTTTGTCTATGTGATGCTAGTTCCTTAAAATAAGTAAAATAAAAGATTATTATAAACACATACCCTTTGTTACTGCACTGGCTACTGTGTGTCCTTTTTTCCCCCCTCTTTTTCCCTTCATTTGCACAAATAAGGGTGAAAAGAGAAAGAAGAAGAAAAAACGCATGTGTGTACTGCAGATTGGACAGTGAACTCTGAGTTGTTTTGCTTTTAATACTTAATTCATTAGTAATGGAAAAACTTCACATCACAGTAAAGGAATAATCGGGTGAATTTTTCAACTTGTAGGACATTGTTTTTGATAATTTGCCAACCGGAGCGCAAGATTTATTACCCAGAGCACGCCAAAATGGCGAAAGGCTTCTCACGCTGTAGGGTCACAAAACAATCATTTTATGGGACTGAATGTACAGATTCTCATGCTTTATGGCCCTACGCTGCAAGGCAGAAGGCGTGAAGTCTGCTGTAGCTCCTGCATCACATCTCAACAGGCTGAGACCATTCATTTGGTTCCTTTAGGGCCGCCACATCACCTTTTCATTGAAACAATGTCCCAACACTTTTGTCAACCTGATGGCCAGAAGTTCAACCTATACTCATGCTATCACTGCGTTGTTAGTTTTCTATGAGCAAAAATAAAAATATTTCTCCTAGAAGCTTGATTAGTTTCATTATCTTTGGATACAGTAGAGATTATATATTAATGTTTCTTTTTATCCAAGGTATATTTTTTAAAATTCAGATATTTGCTGCAAAACATAAGCATTTGCCATAGAAGACAGTCATTTTTATTTTAACTTCAAATTTCTCTTTGAAATTACAAACAGAACAAAACACAATCCAAATACTTTTTTAAAAAAAAAATTAAAAACCTATCATTTATACATATGTAGTTTGGTCTAATCTGTTGGTCATAACCAAAAGAAAAATTCCAGTTCTAAAAATATTTGCTATACCATCTAGTGATATTGGTAAAATACACATTTCATAGTTTGGCAGTGGGATACGACACTATGAGTAAGAAATCGTTCTGACACTGACAGGGAGGGAAAAAACAACCCAAGCAGCCAAAAAATAACTTGGTTGATAAGCATAGGAATATACCTACAATGACATAGCCCCATTTTATTTGCTAGCGCTTGTACAATAATCCCTCACACCCCTTTTTTCAGTTAAGAAAAAAATGTACATGCTCAGATACAGCAAACGAACATGAAGCCCAGACTGTTGTCATGGTTACTCTGAGACACCCTAGTATATAAAGTACCTTATAGTTAATTTTCATTTTTGTTTTAAAAAATATTAATTTGCTTGCAAACTTAGAATTCTTTACTCCTGCACGTTTAGGTGCTAATACATCCGTAATTTAGTGGCTACTGTTTTTCCAAATAATTTCATTTTAATGGCCTCTGCGCAGTGGAAAATGCGGTATCATAGGGGTTTTTCCAGAGCAGTTCCAAGCAACATTCAGCAAAATGTTTTGTCTTGATAAATTGGACAACGCAGCCATAGCATACCACCTTCCAAATATGTGGCTTCCCAGATGAATTACACATTCATTTTACTCCAATGCTTTAGCTAAAGGCTGGTTTATTTATTTATTCTGGAGACGCTTCCTTATGCTATTGTAGTTAAGTGCTTGCCAGCAATTTTATTTTTAGACTGTGCACTTTGGTGGTAAAAACTGAGAAACAGCAACGCTTCACACTGAAATCTGGATTTGTATTGTTTAGAAATGATATGTATCTTTTCTGAAAACTTCTACCCTCCAAACGCATTTAAGAGATTGAAGACGTGCAATAAAGGGATGCAACACTCAGGTCGTATTTCACGCGTGCGTAAGAAAGAAATACAATTTACATGTGTAAACAGGAGTTGCTAAAAGATTTTCATAAAATTCCCAGCGGCGTGCAGAACTGTTTATTTATAATAATGTTTGTGTGCTCCAGCTCGGCAACTGATGCAAAGCAACACAAATTTTTACAAACACTGCTAACCTCAAATTTTACAAGTATCCTAATGTGCTGGCAGTTGAAGCATGTTATTGAAAATGCGAGCTGACTGCAAGCGTCGCATTTCTTTGGGGCGGCTTTGTTCAGCATATTCTTGGCTAATTTTAACACAGAGTCTTTCGGTTTTGGCACGCTTAAAATTTATGGTGCGCATGTCTTAACAGGGGTGCAAAGGTTTTAGGGAATTATTGTATAAAACCAGCCATAAAGGTAAGCAATTATATCAATGCTGGTTATAGCTGATTTTTCTGGTCAATGTCTAAGTTCACTCACATATCCACAATGGGCCTGTTTGAACGTTCATTTAGGAAGCACCTTTCTGAAGGTCAAGGGAAGGAAAAAAAGTAAATAAAAGGAGGACTGATGGGAAAGGTAACGGGAAATGAGATCCAAGTCAGCAGGCAGCTGGAAAGGAGGTAATTAGAATTAATTCTTATCCGCTAACTACCCAATACACTGCAAACACAGTCACAGTGACCCAAATCGCTCCCAACTCCGCAGTCTCATCCTCTCCTTTTGGCAAGAGTAAATGGCAAAATGAGGAAAAGGATGAAAGCAGAGATGTAATAAAACTAATGAACAGGCTTCCTTCTCCTTTGGCAGTTTAAGGATGAGGACAAGCGTAATTCAACACACCTTATATTTTTATTTTATGCATGCTAGCAAGCAAGGCAAAACATCACTCGGTCTAATTCCTGTAAAGAAAGAGAAAAGCCAATTTATCTTAATTAGAGCATGGTCTAACTTAGATAGGAACTAAGTATGCACAATGTATGCCTATTGTTTTTAAATTATTTGTTTTAATCATTGACCGACAGAAGTGATTGTTACATTCATCTGTTTCAAGAGAGCCAGTAATGTGTGTCACACATACCCAGGGGAGGAAAGGCAGAGGCTTAAAGTCCAGTTAAATACATCAGCCTGGATCCTGCTACCGACTCAAGATTTGGAGGAAATGCAACATCTCACCCTAAGAAACGTGAAGGAAAAAAGCTGACATGCCAGAGGAAGTGCAGGAAAGGGAAAGAAATCCAGCCAACCTCATAACATCACTGCACCACTAATTAATTAAGAAACCGAGCCAAGGCAGACATGTGCAAATGCCATTGGCGTCGCCTTTACCCTAACACACCACCAAGGTCCATGGCCAGGTTAGCCCCTTTTTCTTTGTTTATCTCATGACGGATCAAAAATTGGCGATTAATTTTAGTGAGAGCACTCCAGGCATGAACACCATTTCACAGCCATATCCTAGCTGCGAAGCCAACCTCTTGAGGCATGGTGCTCATCAGCTCCAGGCTATGGAAAAGCAGGATGGCCTTCACAAAAGGGGTGGGGGAAGAGACACCTTGCTCCTATATCCCATTTGGCTCCGTTCCTCACCAGCCCTGACGCAGATGTCCAAACCCTGCCAAGCACCTGCTTCTCCGCCGAAACTGGCACCCAGCCACCATGGCAAACACCAGGGACAGGCCTGGGGCCCCCTCCCAGCTCCCTGCAGCCTCCCTTGTTGCATCAAGAGCTGATTTTTTTCAAGTATAAAACAAAGCAGCTCGTGTATGGGAACAATTGGGTTATTCAAAGCAGGGATCAGCTGTTGGGGGTTTTTCCACAGAAAGCAACATCACTAAAATTAGAAGAACATAAATTTTGTCCAGGAGGACACTTGGTCCTGGGAACCACCAGGGAGGACGAACTGGAGGACTCCTAAATCAGATTCTTTGCACTCTCCTTGAGAAGGAGTTACAAGACCAAAGAGGCACCAAATGTTGGACGGCTGCGTAATGAGGATGGAATCAGCAAAAACTGTGAAAACTGGAGGTAAGGTAAATGCAGCAGGGGGAGATCGTGACCACCGACTCGTGGACCACCAACTCAAGAAACCCCTGGACACAAAAGAGAGTGAATAATGCACATGCAGACTCATTAGCATGAAAAGTGTGTGGAATTAATTAGCCAATAGAAAGTAGATGAAGTAATTTTGTACCGAATAATGTAATTTTAGGTGGAGTTTTCCTAATCATGTATTAGGATAAATATTGTGTAGTTTTTACAGGTGATGTGCTTCTTGATTTGTGGAAATCCACTGCGCATCCACCCTTGCACAACTCTGAATTAAACAATGTCTCCATTCTAAACATACTTTGCGTGTTTTTGGAGTTATTTTCAATTTCAGGTAACACCTCCTGCTCCAGAAATCCCTCTTCAGCCCTGGCCAGCACATCCTGGCGTACCCAACCTGGCACAATTGACCTGCGACTTTCTAACCTGCTTTTCAAAGGCTTCCAATGTCACCAAATGCCAGCAGATATTCGCAGGGTGCATCCCGAAGGCCAGACACATCTCCAACTGCAAACGCTCTGATGGCTTCTTTCCTGGTTACCTGTTTTCATTTATTTTTGGTAGCTCAATGTAAACAAAAGGATCTGCGTTTCCTACTCTTTCCTTATTTTTTAAAAGTATGCTGGAATGTTTAAATTTGGTTTTCAGAATAATTCAGGTGAAAGAAAACAAGTGGCTAGAAAAAAATCTCAGCTAGCATGGCCCACATCTAAAAAATATCCCTGAAAACACAGCCTTGAGACATGGATGAGAAACATCAGGCAAATCTGAGAGCAGGCAATGATACCGGCTTGACTTCCAGTTAGAAATAAGACAGAGCATTCACTGCCCTTAAGTTTAGGCTGCACTACAACTGAGCCATATGTACACATGTGAATTCATCATTTTTGAATCCAGAAGCAGACAGTGAAGTGTTCAAGACTGTTCGCACATTATCACAACTCACAGGCATCTCCAGTCCTGAGAACATTTGTGTCTCCCTCTGTATCTCTGCTAAAATGAGAGAATGGAAATAAATTACTCCAAAGGAAAGCACATAAAATATAAAGTGACATTAAGCATTTTCCTCATAGTTTTGCCACATCATATATATGAGAAGCCTTTTTTGCAATAAAATCAAAATCTCAGCCCACTCAGCCTTTCCCAAGTTTTTCCCAGTGCACCACACAGAAAGCCTGAGCTTTCAAACCACTTTTCCTAAGCTTTCAACTTATTTCCTGTCTCCCAGCAAAGCTTTCCAAGTGGCACTGCAACTGCAGATGTTCCGTGCCAGCACGACACCAAAGATTTACCTTCCCTTTAACTACAGCATTTATCTCATTTTCAGGTATAACTTCACTTTTAAGCCTGTTTATCTTCACTGAACCACCAAATATTCATCTGCTCCCTAAAAATAATTCCCATGAGATTGGAGAAACCTGCAGCAAGCCAAAAATCCAGAACAGATGTATATTCATCAATAAAGAGGACAAAGATGAACATGCACTACAAGGAAATCACAGTTCCTCAAGCAAACCTGAGTAAGCTGAAAAGCTCAAAGCTACAGATTAGGAACGATTAAAGTTCAGGTCTTCAAAGCCAAGTCCTTACTCCCACACTATTTTGTGATTTGGGTAGAACTTCTTGTATAAACTGGGGACTATAACAAATTAACCTTTTCTAACAAAGTATTTAATAGAGCTTGCACAGTGAAAAAATCCACTATGTAGTTCAAGTAATAATAATAAACTGAAACAACTTAGAACCTTTCATTTATGATTTTTGGGGTTTTTTTTCTACATCAGGAAAAATATCCCAAATCTGACAATTACACCATACTTTGAATTTCAAATTTTTTCAATTTAGGTGTGGATTGCTGCTGAAATAAAACCTTGTCCATGCGACTGCAGGATGTGATGCCCAAAGTTTGCAATGCAAATCAGAATGTTAGACAACTTCCTGAATTCTCACTGGTCCTCCCATCACATCTTTAAGGCTCGAGATGCAACCTATAGGAACATGAAGGTACAGATGGTTAAATCTCTTTGCAAGTTGCAGGCAGTAACATGTTGACTTCAACTCATCAATCCCAAATGAAAACGCTAGACAAGTGCCACATATCCTTCTCTCCAGTGTCAAGCTTATTTTTTTTCTTCTTTTGAAATGTCATTCTCAAAATGCCTGAAGTCTGTACATATTTTTTGGCTACCTACCTCTCGTTGCCTGTCATTCGGGGAGATGCGGTACAACAAAACTTTGCCGTCAGTCCCGTTTCCACAACTCTTCTTCCAAATTTCACTTACAACTAAAGGCAGTGCTCACTCTCCAGCTGCAGAGCTGACTGAGAACTTAAATGTCAGCATTCGGGTCTGGTTTATTTTTAAAAGGCAAAAAGGGAAAAGAGCAGTGGAAGAACTGCAAGAAAATTCTTCTAAAACATTATCCCAAAGTATTATTTCCATAGTTGCAAATGCTGTGTTTTATTGCATGTTAGGAAACTGTACCGTACTTTACCAGGCAATTGCTCTAAGGTTTCGTAACACCTTATTTTCCTAATCACCCAGAAAAAAAATGTTATTCTGCCCTTCGTTTTAGGAGAAACCTAAAGCAAGGTGTAGGACAACCAGAAGTACAACAGAGTGCAAACACTACCGCAAAATGTCTATTAGCTGAATAAATGACCATTGTTTAAAATGTAGAAGAAACCTGAATTAAAATTTGCTTTAGGATACTGAACTAGTAGGCATATTTCTGTGAGTTCAGAGATGTTTCTGTCCTTTTCCTCAAGTTCTGAAATTATCTGCTGATATCTGATATAATATCTGTGACCTTCTGTGGTGAGGATCCATTCTATTTTCTCTCCTCATCAGGTCCCCGGTCTCATAACAAGACACCTCCAGTATGACAACTTGATAATATGAACTAGGAATTTACCTCCTTGCATCTTTTTCCTGACCATTCAAAAGACCTTACAACTTAAAAAGAGTATTTCCTAAGTGCTAGCTTGAAAAACAAAGAACAGGCTTTTGCGGGGGTTTTGACACAAGTGAGGAAAGCTTTCATGAAGGCTGTGCTATGGCAAGTGCTATGAATCCACCCCGAAAACACAGAAAAAGAAGCTGACGCATGTGTTTGTGCACCCCCACGGAGTAAGACTTAAGTGACGAGATAAACAGGAACAACAAGAGAAAATCAGACTGTCTGGATTCCTAGACCTGAGATTCATCCTGATTTTGTTTCCACACCATCGAACATAGCAGACAGGAAAGCTCCCACACTAAGGGGGAAGGTAAACTGATGGAGCAGGATACAGGGACAGGCTACAGTTTCACATCTCTGGTTATTTACAGTCGGTTTTAATCCTGTATCATCAGAACATGCAATTAAAAGCCTTTTAACTTGATTAATTCATGTTTGTACATTATATAGTATACACAGCTTCTGAGCAGACATCTAAAGCTAGCAGTACAGTACCAGTCCTCTCAATTTGAAAACGTTCCACTCCGATGATACTCAAATTCATAATCTACAGATGTTTAACATTTCTATTTATCAGATTTTGGTATTTCTGTGCTCCTCACTGATTAATACGTTGCCATGTCACCATATGGCTCTTGGTTCAGCCATTGGCTACTGGTGGAAAGGTAACTGAGATTAACTAAAGGTGATTTAACAGACATCTAAGTTTATTTTTAAAAAAAGGTATAAAATACAATCCAGTTTACAAAGGAACAAAGAAACTCCTTCACACTCTACAATCACAGGGAATACATCGATATTCTAACATCAGCAGTTTCAAGAATCCTCATTAAAATTAATACTTTTTTGTCTGTTTAACCTAATCTTTCACCTGCTGAAAGAATATAATAATAACTTGTCTATGATGACTTGTTTTTGTAAATGTAATCAAGCTGAAAAGAGTATAAAATGAGGAAAACCATATTTTTTTCATCATTACATTTTCCCTGAAGAAAACAAGGACAAGAAAGTTTTCAATTAAAAAATATCTATCTTTAGGAACACTGTATCAGCCTTACTGTGTGTTATTATTGAAAGCTGCTTTCTAAAGCAAGATATTTTTGCAACCTTACAACGGGTATTCATTACAGCAAGTATTTATGTGACAGGTAACAGTAATTTTTCATTAATGTCAGTTTATAAATTCTACTGTAATTTGAACGTGTTCTTTCATAGTCTTAATCACCCCAGCATCCAAAAAACCTTTTGGCATGGGGTAAATGACATGATTAACATTTACACAATTCAGCCCTGCTATTTCTTCCCAGGACACGAAATGTGTGTGCACTGTCATTTTTTTTCCTTTTATTATGTACAGCCTTTGTATGGATCTACAGGATTTTCCATAACGTGGAAACGGATGATCTGTATACAACTTAGATGATGCAAACGTGCCAATTTGCTGGATGTTCCTCATCACTACATTGCAAATACTGGGAATTTCTGGTTTAATTTTATAATTTAATTTTACATGCTTTAATTTTAATTTTTTCCTATTCAGACTTGCACAGAGTGATCTGCTAGGACAAAAGGTGGATAAATAGCTTGTCTCAAAGAAGAGAACTGAACTTGGGTTTAGATGTCCTGGCACACCTAGATGACACTTTGAATGCACAGTGACACCTTTTAGTAGTTCCTCTCTTTCTTTATCTTGGAAATAGGTTGAAAGTTCAATCTTTGGATGCTACCTTGGCAACTTGCTGACAAGGTACACAGTGGGATATGCAACACACCAAAAGGATGAAGCCAAGAGTTTCAAGGTGTAGAAGACTGAGTTGAGCAC
Organism: Mesitornis unicolor; assembly: GCF_000695765.1. Lineage (NCBI taxonomy): Eukaryota > Metazoa > Chordata > Aves > Mesitornithiformes > Mesitornithidae > Mesitornis > Mesitornis unicolor. The sequence continues at coordinate 10,962 of NW_010177935.1, read as the reverse complement.
CACTGTACCCACCACAGAATCACAGAACGTTAGGGATTGGAAGGGACCTCAAAAGCTCATCCAGTCCAATCCCCCTGCCGGAGCAGGAACACCCAGATGAGGTTACACAGGAAGGCGTCCAGGCGGGTTTTGAATGTCTCCAGAGAAGGAGACTTCACAACCTCTCTGGGCAGCCTGGTCCAGTGCTCTGTCACCCTCACTGAGAAGAAGTTTCTTCTCCAATTTCAGTGGAACCTCCTTTGTTCGAGTTTGTGTTCGTTACCCCTTGTCCTATCATTGTTTGTCGCCGAGAAGAGCCTGGCTCCATCCTCGTGACACTCACCCTTTCAATATTTATAAACATGAATGAGGTCTCCCCTCAGTCTCCACCACAGCCGGGCCAACATGGCCAGTGGCTGCTCTCTGCATGCAGCTCCATTTTTCCTTTCTAAATGCTCTATCATTACGTATTTAACAAATGACCGTTTCCTTATTCTGGAAATAGGTTGTTTCAGCAATATTCAAGAAACACAAAATAAAGGAAGATCTGGTTTGAAATCATCTGCCAATTTGTGTCCTTCGTTTATTCAGAATAGAGTACCAAGTTCAAATTTAGCAGATATTAAGCAAATTAGCAGGATGTACTTCAAAGCTCTTGTTTTAATTTCTGAGACAGGGTTCAACACTGCTGAACAAACGTGCTGCCAGAGGTGCAGGGCTATGCTCGTTGTACCACTAACACAGAATCACAGAACATCAGGAGTTGGAAGGGCCCTCTGGAGATCACCCAGTCCAACCCCTGCCAGAGCAGGATCACCCAGAGGAGGTCACACAGGAACACAGCCAGGGGTTTTGAATGTCTGCAGAGAAGGAGACTCCACAACCTCTCTGGGCAGCCTGGGCCATGCTCTGTGTCCCTCACAGTAAAAGTAAAAGTTTTCCCTCATGTTCAGGTTGAACCTCCTATGCTCCAGCTTGCTCCCATTGCCCCTTGTCCTATCAATGGACATCACTGAGCAGAGCCTGGCTCCCTCCTCCTGACACTCGCCCTTTCCAAATTTATAAACATTAATGAGGTCCCCCTTACATCAACAGTCACCGCTTCCAATTACTGCTAAACACCATTACACTTAACGAGTTATGGCAAAGCTCTAAGCCAATAAGGCAGCATAAACGAGCTGAGGGGGGCAGTCACCCTGGTCTTTGAAAGCAACCGCCTGTGTTTTCTTGGCGATGGACCGGCTGAGTTTGCCTGACCTTTACTCCGTTCTCTAGCAACACGCTCAACATGCCCTGTCTGCTAACCATCAAGGCAGTAGTTAAGTTATGCTGCTGTCCTTCCAAGGAATATAAATGGACCGTTAAGAGTATTGCAACTCACAGCAGGTACTTATTTTAATGCAATTTTGTGACAGGAGGAGCTCTCTGCTCCAGTGTCCTCAGGATGGGGCTCACATCAGCTTCTCCTCACCATGGGCTCTTCCATGGTGCTGCCAGTCATCAAAATTATGTTAAATGTGTGGAGCTCTCACTGTAACTCCAGAGTAACTTCTTCCTATCTACCTAAATTAAATGGCCATCTCCACTTTCTTCCCTGGTATTTAGATATTCCTGAGATTCAGTGGACAGCCACAAAACCCATATAAGCAGGTCTCTTCTCAGCCATATGAAGCTTATAAAAAGCTGCCATCACTGGCACAGACAGCACTAAATGCCATACAGCATGCCCAAGAGCTGTCTACTGATGCTAAGATATCCTGAAAATAAGGTGAAAAGGAAAATATGAGATTCATTACCAAGAAAACGAAATGCCCTTGGGGAATATAAGAAATGAAAGAAAACTGTTGAGAAGCCTAAAACTCAGCAGACGGCTTTCTGAGCAAGAAAACAGCTAGTGGTTTTGGTACAAGGTGTATAACAAAATGCTTCAAAAGAGAAAATATGCCTCCATGCTATGACAAAAAGCAGACCATACTCAAAAAGGTCTTAAATGTTACTGAGGTGAACTGACTTTACTGTCTTCAGTAAATAACATTATTGTGAAATGCATCCGGTTAGGAGGGGTAGCAGGAAGAGATCCCAACAGCAAGCAAGTAGGGCAAGATGCACCATGCTATATCATGAAATGCAGATCAGCACTTTCTGTTGCTAATGGAGCGAGATAAAACCAAGGCAAAGCATCCCACACAACACTGCTCTGCCTCAGCAATGTATTTGCTAGTTGTCAGTGAACAATTTCATCAGAATCCAGCATTTCTACTAACAACACACATCTGCCCTCTCAAACATTCACTGTTCTGGTACTTGATATTCAACTGCGATGATTGCAACAAGCATGGTTTTAATCAAACTGATCTTCTTTTCCTTATTGTTGTTTCACTTTTGGCATACTTGGAGCTTTGAGCCAGATCTGTAATCTCAGTTCAAACCTTCTTTAAATAGTTTTAGCCGTTACCTAGTAAAGACTCACAGTTCATCACAACTCCTGGGGTTCTGTTGACTCTTCTGAAATAGATTCTTTGATCAAGTTTGCCAGAGGACCAGAACAGCCAAGAGAAATAAAACTGAAAGTCTGTCATATGGCCAACATGAGCATATCTTGGTTATTGCAAAATACAGTTTGTCATGAAGAATGATTTTACCTCTGACATCACCTAACATTATTTATATATATATGTATGTGTATATATACATACATATATATATATGAATTATTAACTGGCACTATGACTATTTTTGAATGGATCTTTTTGCATCTATGCCTCGAAGATACATAAATTCTCTCCAAGCACTATGCAACAGTCTGTCCATTTTCTTCTATTTACAATTTTTAAATCATAATCTCCATAATCCCCACTGATGAACACTCCACAAAACTCTCTCTCTAAACAGTGGGTTTGGCTCTGGTATACACTTATCAGATAATAAATCCATAAGGATTGCAAGTATTTCAGCATATGTTATTGAGTAAAAAAATATGTTTAAATCACACTGTTGTCCTAAAGACCAATTTGCCCCGAGATGCTTGAGAGCCAGTGGTTTCTTTTACCTTACTCATAGATAAAAATCTGGACATCACTTCTAGCCCAGGCTCCCATAGCAATTATCCTTCTCCAAATGAGTGCAAACTGCAAGAGTTTCACCTTAAGGAAGCTCATTTTCACTCCTATCGCTGGATTTTGGGTTCAGGTCCATCAACACTCCAGCCAGTTGAGACATCCATGAATCTCAGACAGGTCTCTGCAGACAGGAACAACTTCCTTCATTTTTTACATACAAATATCTGTGGTCCGTGACTTCTTCAAAGGTGTTTTGCTGCAACGAGGGATCCAAGTGAACCAACAGAGAGCGATGTCCCAGCCAGGGCACCACCAATCCCCTTCCTCAATAATCTGCACATTGGGGTGACAGACAAGCTTGAAAAAACACCCTACAAGAAAGGTCCTCCGCACAGCTTATCTCATGGCTCATTAATGCACAGAAATTCATACACTAATTACATTTTGTCTTTCATTTTGAACATGGATTGCAGCTAATATAAATTCATTTACTTCAAATTTCTCATTTCCCACTCTACAGCACAACCAGACCGGAATATTTCTGTCATATTATCCACACAAAGAACCTAAACACACAAATACAGCTTATTCTAACAAAATTAGGCATACCCATAAGGTCATATTTTGGTATGTTAAGATAGGATTTCTTCTTCTCTCTCTGGTTTTCTAGTTCCCTTAAATTCCAGATTTTTATTCCAAGAAGAAAAGAAATCAAGAATTCCAAGAAATAATTAATGGCCGCTCCACAATTCTTCGTATTTGTTTTCAGCTTAAATTCCTTTACAAGTCCACAAATATTAAAGAATCCCTGGAAATTTCTAGAGGTAAAAGCACGTAAAAAATGTTAACTGACAGTGTATGTTTGCAGTATTTAAAATATTTTACAAGAAATGGGCAAAATATTCATTTTTTATTTTACAGATGTAGATGCAAATGAACAGTATTTTTTAAAAGACTTTTCTTATCCTATTTCATCAAGAGAACCATTTTTATACATCACCTCTTGTACTTCATGTCTTTAGGAAGAACCATTATTAATTGCATTTTTGCTGGCACAAAAATAGCGTTTACTCTCTAACTTGTGGAAAAGTGGCTTCATTCCCATTTCTAATTTCAGAGTGGAGCTGATTATGACTCGGTTATGAACCCATATCCTACAGAGAGCCAATAAAAACATAAATAGGAAAAAAGTTTTTATAAAGAGCTTTATAATAATATTTTTAATAGGATTTTGTTGGCATTCTGCAATTTTGCCAGAATGTTTACAACTCTACAAATCTTAGAAACCTAAAAGGAACACAGACTTTAACTTCTAGCACATTTACCGATAAAGCATACAGTGTTTACTTTAGTTTTTCAGAAACTTCAAAAACTTTCAAAAACCACCAGTATTTAGCAAATAATTCTTGATTAAACAACAGATGCTCTGTCATTAACTTATTTTCTTTAGTATATCCAGAATTCTACTAACTAGCTTGTTGAAATACCAATATTGTCTTGTAAAAATGACAAGGAATACGTATGTAGAATGAAAAGGAATGGCAGGCATTTTGTCTCAGTTGCTTGTTTTTCTTCTTCATTTCAGACAGGCAATGATGTTCTTTCTTCAGTGGGGAAAAAAAATAAAAACAAAGAAACAAAACCCTTCTAACACAAAAAAAACCAGACAAAACCAATACAAGCATCCTCTTTCCAAGAGCCTCCTTCCCATCCAAGCCTTCCGATGACCTTTTCTTGAAGAAAATTGCACATCAGCTTCACATAACCATTTCTTAACCTCTTTTAGCCATCCTGCCAACTGGTGACAAATAAACTGGATTGTTTTGTGATGCAGACAGATGCCCAGAAAGAGATACTATCTAATTCCTTTGACAGAGACAGTCTGTAGCCATCAAACAGGTGACATTCAACCAAGGCACCCTGAGGGGGAATGCGCCTTATCATGGTGCCAATTGCCACCACATTCAGCATGTGGTGGGTTACAGCAAAACTACTGCTGCTTTGTGAACTTCAGGTATGTGAATTACGCCAACCAAGCTCGACATTTCCATTACCTGCCAAGTTGAGAACTGAATTAGTTCATACACACATATGCTGTGTATGCTCACATGCACTCAATCTCCATTCATGCTATCAGCCAGACTCTGTACATAACATTAAATATGGTGTTTCCAAGGCATTTGGTCATTTGAGATTATTGAGGTTTCCCTTTTATTTCAGACAAGTAATTTTAATCCCATCCATTGCTTGTATATGTATTTTTGTCACTATATAAGTGACAGCTTAGTTTTCAATCTGCTGGAGATAAAGCTGGGGAAAACAAAAAGAAAAACCACAGGAGAAAAAGTATTTCTCAGTTATAAATCAGCAGTAGAATATCAGAGGGCTTAAAAACATCATTCTCCAGAAAGCCATGAAATTAATTTGGATGGTACCTTCTTTGCCATCAATACGTGATTTTCTTTGCCACCAACACTGTGAATGACACCGTAACAATTAACAACAGCGTATACAGTCTTGATGAAAACTTAATCAACAGATATGACTAGATGTCATTCTGCTGAAGCAGGATATTGCATTTTCTGTGCAGTGTGGATCAGTAAAGTCACTCTAAACCACTTGATACTAAAACATGCTGATTTAAACCTAAAATCATTTCCTCCAAATCCAATTTATTCATCAGAGTTCAAACACTAACAACTAAACTGTTATTCTACAGAACAGCTACCCAAGAGAAAGTCTCGGTTCAAGACTAATAAAGCCTCATTTTCCAAATCAATAAAAAGAATATATTATTCAGTAACAAAAATGTAGGAGGTTTATGCTTTTGCTGTGAGGTACAGAAGAAAACGTGCAAATGTTCATTTACTGTACAAAATACTGAGTATATTTAGTATTTTTTGTGATTTCCACGTAGTCTCAAATATTTATCCAATGCAATTCAATGCACTTTCCTCCCCCAAGGAGTGAGAGCATTTCTGGAAGCTTTTGAAGGTGCAAAGCCCCTTTCCCCTATGGCTCCTCCATCCTCCCCATGGATGTGCCCTGGTCCACGCAGTGCCCTGTGTTCTGCTTCCCTAGCAACCCCTCTCTGTTGATTCACCCCTTCCACCCAGTTTATTTACAGAGTTTTATTTCATCATATTTTGAAATGCTGGCAACTATGCAGAAAGCACTATCTTTTCTCAACATTAACACCTCTGCAGGCTGGTAAATGAAAAAGGGTGTGAATTCTCATCTTTATCACCTTTTCTGTCCACGGGGATTAAGCAACAGGCATGGGGGTACCTCCCATCTGACTTTCCAGGAAAACTCTCATTCAGCAGGAATGCTGTTCTTGGTCGTAGTGGGAAGAATTTAGGTGAAACCTAAGGGACCTAAGCCAATTTTAATATGTGGTGAGTTCTATTTAGTTTAGGTTAACCTTTGAGACAGAGAACTCTTCTCCTTTTTGCAAAGCACAGTGCACGTTTATAGCACAAGAAAATCAGTGCTACCATTGCCCATCCTGTAAGTCAGCTGTCCCTGGGAAAATTAAGTATATCCTCAAAAAAATGCCGTGCAATCTTGAACTGTTACTGTATGCTCTGGGAACACGGTCAGTTTAGTCCTCTCCAGTACAAGATGGGCTAGCAATGGGGTTGGAGTGGGATTCTTAGGGAAACAAGACTTCTACAACCAGTGGATGCTCATCCACTCCACCCTCCCCTCAACGCAAATTGACTTTTCAACCCTGTAGCTGATTTCAATCAGACTTGACAGAAGAGGGAATTCACAAAAATGTTTCCTTCGTACATATTCAGTGAGAATACATGACCTGGCAGAGGAAAGAAACTATCTGCAAACCCTGTGCCAAAGAATGGGCACAGCGTGCAACACAGCTGCACTCACTGCACATCAGAAATGCAGAGAGAAACCTGCAACTGGCCACAGGTGAAGAAAAGGCATCGGATTGAGCTCTGATCATCTTAGGCACTGAAACAGGAATTAAACCCAGAAGCATAACTCCAGGTTTTATTAATTCTGTTGCTCTTGGGGCTACCCGTTAATTAAAATCACACTCAGTTCTCTACTCACCCAGCATCTCTTGCATGTTTTGAATTGCTAACTTTATATGCAAGAAACAGGACTTGGAGAAGAGAGCCACCAATTTTGTCTTGGAACCAATAAATATACATGAGGGAAGTTGTGGAGCTGCCAAATACCTTTGCACCATGCATGGCAGTAACTGCTTTGCAACTGCAGCAAATTCACAGTAGAAATACCTGTTTGGTGATGAGTGGACTCCCTGCGATGCCCATGTCCTTTGCATGTGAGCAAACCCAGCGACAGGGTTTGCTCTGCATTTGCCTCGCCCTTCCAGGACCTTCAGAGGCCTCAATACCTCATTTCCACTGAATGCAATACGTTCTGCATATCTCACATGTTACAAAAATTAACCCGTGCAATTCATATAGTAGTCCAAAACCAGCAATTGTGGTATCTAGTGCTAGCTTCTAATGTTAACTTTAAAAAACACATGCAACCTAGAGTTGTCAGTTGTGCCCCATTGGCCCTACACATGTGAGGCGCTGGGATCACTAGGAGACATCAGGAGGAGCAAGGGAAGACTCATGCCATGAGGCATCAGCTACCTTTATTTCTCCATCTTGAAACTGGGTAACAGGTTATCAAGGAGCTCCATGCGACTCCATAGTGAACATTCCCCACAAACCAAACATAGAAACTATGGGAATGGTCTGGATCAATCTGCTTCCAACATGTTGCATATTTTTGTTTCAATCAAAACATTTAGATGTTTATTTAAACTATAAAATACTCAAGGTCTGGATTGTACATAAAAATTCCCATAGAAATAATGATTAAAAAAAAATCCAAATATTTTTTCAATTCGGAATTTAATTAGGGGAAATACGAAGTGCAGCATCTTTCCGACATTATTTAATTTTTAAAAAGTACACAAAGAATGGGGTAGGACGTCCAAATCCCCAGCTACCAAACTCACAGATGTCTCTGCTCACCGGGCTTCCCTTCAGATTTCTGCTGTCCAACAACCTGCAGAGAGGTGCACTAAGGAAATACAAATGGGCAGAGCTCAATGCTGAATGATGCTTGATGAGTATTTCATAACATAAAGAAAATATCCTACAAATTTTAGGTTATTTTTCCAATCCAAGAAATCGGCGCTACTGTTACAGCAGCAGAAAAACTTAAGTGCATTTAAGGGCGCATTTTCCTATGGATGTTTTTTTAATACCAAGAGCGTAGCCTCAAAAATCTCCTTCACGCTTAAAAAATGTGACTGCTTTAAATGAATCATAAAAGTTAGTGGCTGTTGCACTGGATTCTCAAGCTGTTATTTTATGCCTTAAGCCAAATTTAAAAGAAGCAACACCAGAGTGTAACATCAACTTGTCTTCACTTACTGACTCGCTTCATTTGCATTCTCTCATCAAGGAGCTGTGAAATGTTAAACAACCTGAAGAATATTTCTAACTCCTAACAGCAACTTTGCTTTGAATTATGCTCTGATTAGTCGCATAACAAAAAGGCTGCTTCATCTTAAAAGTGTTTCAAGCACAGATAAAAATGAGGTTAAAAATACCTTGGTCCCTTACAGCAGAAGCTCTGGAAAACACTAAGATGCAAACTGAAAGTATTACCAAGAAGTCTGAGTCTAAAAAAGGGTGAAATACGTGCTTAAATGTACAACTCCTAAGGTTTTAAAGCAGAGTGCTCTTGCTCATCAAGTTTCAGAAACCACCCCAGACAGACTCACCAACCTTTTCACATAATTTTGACTTTCTGGAAGGGTAGAAGTGGGTGATAAAAGGTCAAAGCTGGGAGTCAGCTTGCCAAATCCTTAATCATTAAGGTTGAGAGACCTCTAAGATCATCAAGTTCAACCGCTTCTCATGCTTTGAGTCAATATTCAGCAGTACTTCTACCCTTTCTTTTTGCTCCCCAAGTCTGTTTTGTACTTTTAATACTGAACTGTTGTTCCTCGAGCACCAACCAGAGTGAAGAAGCTCCTCTCTTAGAGCATCAGCCTCCTTCTGTGAATTCCTCATGAAAAATGCAGCAAGAAATCTCTAGTGGGAGTCTCACTGCCTTTCCACATGTTGGGCATCTGCAAAGCAAAGAAGGGGAAGTGGAAGAGAAAATAGCCGGTTGGGAATTTTTAGTAAAACTGAATAATAAAATACAGATTCACAAGCATTGAAACTTTCATGAAAGGAAATGACTGATTTTCTTTGTGATTCACAGGAATGTTGAGAGGTCTGCAAAGCATTTTGATTTCAGGTGAAAAGGTCCTCTTAGTGGAGTGAAGCTCAATACACATTTAAAAATAATACAAAAAGGCTAACACTGAAGCGGAGCATTTATCTAACACATTTTTTTTTACATTTGCGCTGGAAAACAGTGAAAGCCAACTCTTCACTGCAATTTGGGATGGAATTTTTGAAATCCCACATTTTCACGAGACAAACAACGCTCTCCATCAGCTCTGACTGACAATCCCCTCTTCTTATGGGCACTTATGGCTCAGGAACGCTCTGCTGAAGGAGCTATCAGTGTTTTTGGGTAAGCCTATGCTGCTGAAGAGAAGGTGGCCAGGAGGAGAGAAGAAGGTCCGGAACACTTCAGCTATTCAGCCCCCAGCTCTGCTTTGCTCTTTGTCTTCAGGGACAGTTTGCTCTTATGATCCCTCATTTTTGGGAGAAAGTCACCAGATGGATGAGGTGGCCGCAGATCTGACCCATGTGCTACTCGACAGGTCATAGCTTCTTGGACTGGATGATCTTTAAAGGTCCCTTCCAACCTAATACATCCTATGATTATATGATTCTGTGATAAAATATGCTAAATTGAATAGATTAAATTATTTCTTTGCTATAAAAACCACCATTCTGGTGGGCCGCAACATAGTTTTCTCATTCTTCTGGATAGTTTGGCCCAAAAAACCCATGGACTATATGTGAGGGCTAAAGGTCTACCACCTGATGCCCAGAAGTTGCCCATGGCCAAGTACAAGACAGCATAGATGCAGCCCATCAATTCTGGTGAGAATTGACCTAAATTATGTGGCAAGGGGACAATCTCCATCATTCCACCTTGAGATTGGGAGCTGCTCCATTTGACAGCATATTTGTACATAAATACATATGTACATATCTATAAAAGCTCTAAGTTCATCATATGGACGCATGTTAAGGTGAGTTTGCAATCTGCTGGAATTGATTCACTTGGTGGTGCTTCTGGTCTGTATTTAGCATGACTAATAAACCAGTATATACATTAAATATCAGTTAAACATGCTCACATTTCATCGGTACACCTATCCAGTGCACGGCTCCTAGGTCAAAAGGAAAAAAACCAACATCATACAAAGGAAGGGAAAGGTTAAAACACAGAAGAAATGGCCAAGATTCAAAAGCTACACAGCAAGGGATAAATGTTCATTCACATCAATGTTATTTTTTTAAAAATTACTGTGCATGGGTTTTAGAATGGTATCTTTATAAAAATTATTTCCTCTCTTCTTAAAAATAGACCCTAAAAACCACAGCAATTTCCCAAAATTTCAGCCTTGGCTTTATATTTCCACTCCTTGCATCTCCAATGTCACTTCATTTTTCCTCTCCGGGTAATTCAAGATGTAGTCTGTGCTATTTACTGGAATTTTAGGGAATGGATTTACCATTATTATCTACTTAACTGGATTATAAAATGCATTTTAAATAAAAGAAACTGAATAGTCTAGTGTGAACTATTTAGTATGATTTTGAAATATGTATATTTTAAATAGACTATTTTTAATTTTAAGGTAATGCTTCACAGAAAAAAAATTCACATGTAAAAAGATTTTTAGTAGGGGAAATAAACAAGACTCAAAAGATTATTTATATATATTATATTATAT